>NC_137697.1:67537780-67602780 GCF_964034855.1 Anser brachyrhynchus | reverse complement strand
CTATGCACAATGCGCAGGAAGTGCAGAGCACCATGGCGGTGTTAGTTTCAAGAGTACTGACTATGGTGTAAATATAGGCTGTTTCATCACTATCGAACTGAAGCAAGGATTACAGGTTTTGCTCTACTGTGGACACATCTTTTTGAAAAAAAAAAAAAAAAAAGACTTGCAGAAAATAAAGATTTTTCTACAATGGATATACCAGAAATAGAGTTTCATCATGTACCTACATGTATGTTGGAGAATGGGAAGCATTTGCTGTGGATTTTCTGGAAAACAAATCTAACTGCAAATTCAAGAAAAAAAGTCTGAATGATTTCAGACCAAAAAAAAAAAAAAAGTGAAATTTTTGAAAACATGAACAATTATTTTTTGAATTTTCAGGAAGAAAATTAAAAATTTCAAGTGGCATGCTTATAAATAAGCCAGTGTTTTGAAAAGCAAAATGTTTAAACGACTGGAAAAAGTACAATAATATATTGTTTCAAGTTGACCAAAATATTACATGTTCAAAAAACCCACTTTTTTTAAGATCTCTTTTAATCCATTGCAGAAGTAGCAACACTTATTCTTCAGATAAATGAAAAAGTAGATCACTGATGCAGTTAACTCATGGTTTGAGACCTGTTGTTCAATGAAATGTACGTGCTTGCTCTCTAATGAGCAGATAACGTGTGGTTTTCTGGGCTACCTTTATGTTGGAGGAAAAAGAATCCATCCTAATGCCTATCAAAGGGTCTTCATTTTGCAGGCAAAATAAGCCAGCACTTCTGCAAAACTTAAACTAAAAATAACAGGGGAAATAAAAATGCAATACAATACAACACAAATGAAATAAAAATCTATATTCATATATAGGTAAGTGACTGAAATGTTATCACGAACTGTACTACTCCAGTTGGGGTACTGATTCATTTTTTTTTCTTTCTTTGTTTTAAAAGTAGATACAGCATTTGAGCTCTGATATGTCTGCCAATAAAGCCCATAGAAATGTAGGGACTAGCCCTTCAGTTTAGATCCAAAACATTAAAGCTGGGAAATGATACCTAACAGACACCTTTCTGGTGTCTTCTAAACTCTTTACTGAGAGTGACTTTGCACTCTACAATCACAGCTTGTCCTGTTCTTTTGGACACAGCTTGATTGCTTATGACTTGTACCACTCTGTGATTTTTACATTGAACAAAATGGTTTCCTCTAGGAGGACAATATTTTTTTTAATGACTGTCTGAACACTTTGATTCAAATGGATTTTGCCTTTTAATATTGAACAACAAAGCAATGAGAAGAAAAAGATGGGGTTACTAGGTATGATGACATTTACCTTCAGTTTCATCTGACGTGTAATGTTCTTCATGATTCTTCTGCTTTTTCTGTCCTTCAGCTTTCTCTATTGAATGTGGCATTTGATCCTGGGTTTGGAGAAATGTGTCAGCAGAGTATATAAAAATAAAGCATTTTCTTAACAACAGTAGTTCTTAACCACTTTCCTTTAATCATGATAAAACTTGAGAGGAACTCACTGTGCAGCAGAGTAAATTACTTTTATTCCTAAAATCCTATTTGATAAAATGTTATCCTTAAAAAGTTCACAAATTTTTGCGGTCTGTCCAGAATCCTTAGGGAGTGGGATATCCACAATCAAACATCCTTAGGAGAGAAAGTTTTCTAGCAAACTCTTCTTTGTTTCCCTCCTGGTTTTGGAGACTTACTTGTTTTCCCCTCCCCTCCCCTCCTTCCCCTCCTCTCCTCTCCCTTCCCCTCCTCTCCCCTCCCCTCCCCCCTTCCCCTCCCCCTACCCCACTCACCCTTCCCCTTCCCCTCTTTTTTTTTCCACATGAAAATGCATCTTTATCGTCCAGCACTGTATATTGAACAACATAATCAGTGGCAGGATTTATCACATATTCATTGGTATAATGATAATGTTTCCTGAAGGTTTCAGGAACTTGTTCCAGTCTCAGACTAGTCGAAGTACCTCTGTCAATATTTAATCTGTATTGACTCATGGCTTGAATGTAATGCATAAAGTTGACTGCATCAATCTTCCCATAAAGCCTGGCTTGTCCTTCTGACAAAACTCTATTGATACATTTGATTTACCCTGACAATGCAAAGCTGAAAAACCGCTGAGATTTTCACTCTATAAATTTGTGTATGCACATGGCAATGTCCTGCTAGGTTAACTGCTGTTTCTGTTTGCTCTTTTTTGTTTCAAATGCAAACATGAGACAGAGCAATAACAAACATATAAAACTATGAAAGACTTTAGAAATTGGCTTTAAATTTTACCTCTTCTTATGAACAAATTCTCCGTCCTCACAGGAACACAAAGCAAACCAATGAAATCCCAAAGCCTTTTATTACTTGTCCTGACTTTAAGCTATTATTTCTCAGTAAAGCACCTGGGCAAGTACTTAGCTCTGGAATAGTACAAAGTCCTTTGCTGAAGAGATACATGCATACGTGCAAAAAAGTCTAGTGAACTCCAGCTGAGATTATTTTCTGTTTTATAATTGAAGGTATCATAAATCTTTAAAAGAAAATATAAATTCCTAATTCACTTCTGAATTTTATCTATAAATTATTTTTCCTCTAATGACTTGATTTCTATATCCAGTTAATTTGTAAGAAAAATAACACATATATTCACCTGAATAGTCAATCACACAATTCCTGTATTCTAAGATTTTGATCAGACAGTCAGTAGATGGGGAAACAGATGTGAATAATATGAAAAACGTTAAAATTTATTTCATGCAAATATTAATAAATACCAAATTGATTAACTGGAAGGTAAATAAATCCGAAAGACAAGAAATTAAAACGAATCAGAGACACTAGACTTACTGACAGAAAATGTATTTAAAATAAATGGATCTAAAACAAAAGATTTAGATGTGTTTGAGATAATAAAAAATAATGCACCGGCATTTCAAAAATATCAGGCAAATATAATGCAGTTCTCAGGGCTAAATGTTATATGAATTGGTTAGCATATCTTTGCAGTGTTTGTAAAACTTTCTCTGTACCTATATTTTGTTTATTTCTCAGAAGCCATTTAATTCCTGCCCAAACAATACTTCAAGAATGTCATTAATTTTAACAAAACATAGTCATTTTAAGGTCCAAATAAAGACAATGTACATAGAATAATTAGTCTGATGGCATTACTTGAATCAAATATTCTAAAACTCTTCTTTCCTACCCATTCTCACTCTGGTAAAATGTCTTTCTTTCACTTCTTTTTGCCTCACAGTCTTATGTATTTAGCCTTACAGAAACAATATTCAAATCTATGTCCCCCTCTGGCTAAGGAGAAGTAGATTATACAAAATACACCCCAATCAGTGTCAACATGCAGCTTCTTGCTAAAGCAGATGCATGCTGAAATTCTGGCAAAAGAGCGTATATTCATCACTGTTGAGTTGTCATAAATGGATAAGCATCTACTCTGTTATTTCATGTATGTCTTTGCCTAGAAAGCTTAAAAACAGTTTAAAGCTGCAAACAATAAAACAATATGTTTCCTATTTGTTACAACACAATTTTGTGGTAGGTTCCAGAAACTTACTGAAACGTACAAACCAAATTGTTAGAGATAAGTCTCAAGGACAAAATTTTAGATCTTTTAAAATGAGTCTGGAATACAATTTTTAAAATATCCACTGCTTTGATATCATTTTTAGGTAGTCTTTTTCTATAAGTCAGGTGTTCTTTGGCTGACATCCCATATAAATTCATTGACTCAGATGTGATTACATATGTCAGCTAAAAATTATAGACAATATTGAGTCCCAAATGTCTATTGGTCATTTCATCAAATAGTAGAGATCAACCTGGAATGAGCAGTTTTGACTTATAATAGCTCAGAGACTTTTGGTTATGCATTTCATATAATTTTTGACCCCTCTGAGGGTGATGGTGTCCCACTTGTCTCAGAAGATTTCTAGTCAGCACTGTGTATTTGACAGATGCTCTGAAATTAGTAGTGTATAACAATAACTATTCATTGTTACATTGTCTGCAATATTTCTCTGTCTTCAGTAAACAGACCAACATTCAAATATCATGCTTGTACCATCGCTCTTATGATAATAATACTGTTTTAATGTCTACCGGTTTGATTTCCAGGTTAGGTATCAACAGACACCACTTTGTAATGTCACTGAAAACAATGCTTTTAAGGGTGCTCTGATGCATTAACATTTTCTTATTGTCAGTTTGTACCAAAGGAATGTTCAAGGACTCTTTCAGTATAACAGTTCTGAGTGTGACCTGATTGTACATGATTAATTTCCTGAATTGTTTAGAAAAGAAATATCTTTCTTCACATTTCTGTACTTTGTAACTTTTAGACTTGTGGCTAGATTGTACCTGACTCTATCTCTGAAGATACAGAGATCCTTATTATCTTTCTCTGGGCAAGTATAGTAGTACAAACAGAAGCAAAGAACTGTTAAATAAAGTCTATGGTTATAACAGCAAAAGGTTCATATGTAAAGACAGCAACCCACTATTGCTAACTGCTAATCCAAATAAATAGATAATATATTATTATGTGTTTCAGAATACTGAGTAACTATGGCAAAAGTGTCCCAGTACTTTTGAAGTCTCCCCCTGAGCAGTTCAGTACACCTGATTCATGCACATGACTTAACGCTGTAGCCCTCTGGGTAAGCCGCCTGGTTATTTTCACATGTGGATTTTTCCAGCTGTCCTTTTTTGGCTGTTTTTTTTTCAGCTATATGTAGAAAGCCCTACATATGAGAGGAAAACCTCCCTTTAGAAGTTGTGTGGAGAGTGATTTATAACTTGTCATAGTTTTTCTGGAAGTATGTTTTGGGATCTGAAATACAATACAATGTTCTTCTTCAGACGCACCATAATATATGGATTGACTTTTGTATTTCCATAAATCTCCACTTTAAAAAAAAATAATATATATTATTATTATGATTCCCATTGTGTAATATAATGGTACTGGGCTGTGTCTGAAGTTGCTCTGTGTCATGTTTAGCAGACCAAAGCCATGCTGAAAGGCATGAGAGACCAGAACACAATGAAGTCCTCACTGGGCTATATTCAGACACCTCTGGTGCACAGGAAAGACTTGAACCCTAAACTCTTGGTGTACAAAAGATTTTGCTCAGCATAGCTGGATCTTCTGATTCATATTTAACATGATTTAACAAAAAGTCATGGCTCCTGGAGTTATGTCATGCCCAGGACAGAGATCTTAAATGCTTGTCTTGTCTTGCAGGACAATCAGGTTGTTCTCATACTGCATCCAGCTAAAAATGAAAATAAAAACATAGTTAATTTTGAAAAGAACTTTCAGATCCATGAAGAGTAATTAAAGTGACAGACCTCATATGTAACAGCTATTGTAGTAAGAAGCTATTAAATTCCACATTATGACATTAAACGTCTAGATGAACATAAATAATTTATGCAGTGAATGTACAATTATATTGCCACATCTGGGTTCCTTTTTATACTGGTCAATTAAAGAACTACATTAAAATTCCTACAAGCGAGGGCTTCCAAAAAGAAACTGGAACAGTGTATATACTATGCCATGTGAAGGTCTAAGGCTGATCATTATGAAAACCACTATTAGTACTTCCTAATTTCTGTCAATTAAAATATATTTTATTTGTTAGCATAATACATTAATTCTGCTCTAGGGTGGCTGAAGACTCTATGGGAAACAGGAAGCGTGGTTTAAAAATGGTGAAGAAAGTTAGGAATTTATAAGTATAATTGCTGTATCCTTTGAACTTGAAATGTGACTTTACAGTAACCAGGGATTAATATGACATGTAAAATAGAGTGAAATCCTATTCCTACTCAAGTTAATGGCAAAGTCACTTGTCATCCACAGAGTTATATTTTCTATCATAAATTTCTGTCTTGTATTCCCTGAATATGATGTGAAGTATGTAGTTTAGAAAAGATTTCTCCTGGCAAAAAAATAATTAATCATGACTACAATATGGAAATCCCACCTGGGAAGTGAGCTAACTAATTGTTTTGAAGTATCTTTATGTTGCTAAGGCTGGAAATTCACTGCAGTTCTGACACATAAATTCATGGCCTTTATAGATTTTCCTGGATCTTAATCTTATATTTTTGAAAATACGATGACAAACAAACTGAAAATGGGAGAGGGTCTCTATGGAGCTTTTTTTCTACCTTCTCCATATAATGTTGGCTACCCTTTGAATGTCAAGAACACAACCATTTGGCACTGCTTGTTAGTGAAGTAATGAAACTCATATTCCAGACAGTAGAGTTATATTTTGAAGTACAAACTACTTTGGTAACATACAAAATAATTACAAAGAACATAATTTAGATTAATTTAATTTTTTGTTTTACAAATAAATGAATGTTACAGAAATGTATTTGTCGGTCATTTTATTTACACAAATAAAATTGTAATTTTTAAACACTTTTTTTTTTTTTTTAAATAAAACATGATCTCTAACCTAAAGGTTTCTACTTATCAGTACACTGTAGTGTCCAATTTACATATAAGGAGCCATTTATTCCAATGTCACCTTGATTGCTTAAAATTCACATTGTTTTCTTGCAGATTATCAAGTTAAACAATTTGAATATACATCAGTTCACTGTAATGTTGTTATCTTGTGACTCAATGCAATAAACTCACTCAGCAAACTTCTTTTTGAGGAATGTTTATTTTCATCCAGAAAGAACAGCTGCATACATAGGGTGGGCTCAGGCAACATATAAGTATCTGAGAAAGTCCAGATTTTAGGAACAGATGATCTGTTGAACCTGGATCAAGAAGAGTATGAGAAGTTGTTCAGAGGATCATCCTTTTTTGCTGATATATACTGAGCTGGAAGAGAGAGAGTCAGGGATATCCAATTTCAGTATAGACAGTGCTGGCTAGGTTACCCAAAGCATGGGCTAATTAAGACTTAGGCTGAATGGAATGTAGGCAAATGTGCAAACATTAGCAATGAAAAATGCACTTGAACATACTAATATTTGCTTGTTTCTTGGAGATTCTGATACTTTCAGAATTTGAGGAAATATTCACAGCCTGCTGATACCAAAATATCTTTTCCAAGGAAAAAAATCATGAGATTCCCTCCATGCAGAAGGATCTGATATCAGCTGAGTGGACCAAATTCAGAGCTGAAAGAAATAAGCTCAAGCAAAATTCTTTTTAAAGCAGAGCTGTCTACCATGGAGAAAGAGGCAAGGTTCATTCTTAAGAGCTAGATACATTTGTTGCATAGGGGCAAAGAAAAGGGCAGAGGGCAGAGATCTATGCTGTCTGGGGTAAAGTGTTGCTCCACTGCTCTTCAGAGTTTTAAGATGCATTTTCTGAAGGGTTCATTGGTTCTTTTCTAGCTTCCTGACTGTTAAGAGGTTGTTGGGCTAATACTAATCTCCTTCATTTAATGCAAGTTTTTCCCCCCATCAGTTTCTGACTAGTGATTCAACCTCCTATGTCCTGTCTTAGAGACGACCGTATTTGAAAATGTACCCACCAAACAGCTGACCCAGGATTAAAAACAGAGGAAATGGCTGGTTTCATTAAGCCTCACCAAAAGAGGGGAACAAAGAGTAAGGATTAAGATGGAAGACTGATAAAACAACCCGTTTAACAGGATGAAGATTTAGGCTTCCTGTTTATCTTCTGAAAAGGTCCATTATTGGAGAGACAATGTAGTATTATAAAGTTAAAACACCAAATATATGGAACAAATTGTTTAAAGTATGTAGGAGTCATGCTGTTATCGGTAATAAGCATGTAAAATATAACTGACAGTGATTTACAGCCTATAGCTCAAAGGTGCCTTCATTTCCATGACAATCTATAATGTAGATTTTTTTTTTTGGGGGGGGGGAGAAAAAAAAAAGAACAAAAAACATTATTCTGTTTAAACACAGATTAAGCATAAAATATTGGCTATGCTCTGCTACATCCCTGTTTACATGGTTTTTATGTATTTTGAAATCAAAGAGAAAAACAAGATAATTTGAAGCTTTTATATATGTATATAAAAAAAGAAGTATTAAATTATTGGTGAAATATATATATATATATAAAAAATACATTTTCTGACAATTAAAATATTTCAGGGAAGTATTTCCAGCAGTGTTTGCATGCTTATAAAATGTATATACTGATCTTCAGAAACACTGATGTCAACTCCTTGAAAGCCCTGAATTTGAGCTTTGAGTTGTCAAATGCAATATGTACTCATCACACAAATACACTGTTTATATAGGACTTCTACTACTATTCTTAGATCACAAAAAAACACTAAATTCTGCAAGCAAACTGCTCTTGTTTGCTAAAGATTGTATATGTTTCTTACTTAACATTTCAGTGAGTCTGCAAAAGAAAATAAACTCTCACCACTTTTGTTCACTTCTTGACTTTTTTTTTTTTTTCTGAATGAGTTTTACACTTTTTTTCTATTTCATTTATTTTTGGAAGTCAATTCCCACATACGTTTATACAACTATTAATAGTTGTAACTCTCTGTAACTCTCTGTAACTCTCTTATTATTTCAATTTTACTTTACATCTTAGTCTTAGTTGGCAAAGAGGTATAGTATTTTTGTTTATTTTCCCAGGTCTTGGGAAAGTACAGTAACTTGAAGGATGACACAAGTTTGATTGTGCATGAAGAAAAGGAAGACTTCACTTGGAGAAATTTTAGCTGTTCAGAAAAGAAACAAAAACAAACCAAAACCAAAACCAAAACCAAACCAAACCAAAACAACATAAAAAAAATAATATATAAAAAAATTGAATCAGCCAAACACTTTCCTCAAGTCACTCTATAGTTCTTCTTCTAGGTATATCAAGAGTGATAGTTACAAGTCCTCAGCTTAGAATCTATGTTATGATATGGATAACAGGTTTCAGCCTGTTTAGACATTATATATATAACCTGTATTAAAACATACTGTAAGAAATTCTACCTTAAAGACAACTTTTCCTTGAATATAAATGCTAATATATATAAGAATATATATATATACATATGCATACATACATACATATAGATAGATAGGTAGGTAGGTAGGTAGATAGATAATTTCTTCCTAGAGAACACACAAGTGTTTCTGGTGATCCCTGGTCAGCATGCATTAAAAATGAAATTTTGAGACATGTACTAGTCTTCATATATTAATTATGTGCACAAACAAAAATTCCTAGGTCAGAGACACCCAAAATAAATATTTATAGATACTTAGCATGTCAGTTTTGCTTATGGCAGTAGACCAAAAACCCAGAAGAGAATGTCAGAGCAAACAGTAAGCAAGTATGACTGATATCGGGGTACACTTGCTACAATAAAGCTGCTAGGAGTTGAAGATCAGTCTGAGTAAGATGCCTGACCTCTGAGACCTGACCTTGTCAGGATCCTCGCACCTTTAATCCTCAAGCAGGATCCTCAAACTGAAATGGGGAATAGAGGTCACAGCCAGTGGAAGGTAATTTTACTAATTTTACTCAGTGCATTTTGGTGTTTCCTGTCTTAATACAGTCATAATTTCTGACTTCAGGGATTCAACTCTGTTGAGTTCTGAGACTCAGTACAGATTACAGATTTGTTAATTTACTGTTTTTTTTGCTGGCTTTTTGTTTTAATCCTCACATGTTCTTAAAGCTCTTGAAAACAGATGCATTCCAGTTAGTAGAAATCCACTCACAAACTGCAACTGGGGCTTCTTGAGCTAAATGACAAAAAAAAAAAAAAAAAAGCAACTGAGATCCTTGGGTAGTTTACATGACAGTGTGATTTCTAAATGTTTTTTTTTTTTTTTTTTTTTTAATGGAAGTAAAAGAAAAGAAAAGAAAAAATAGCATCAGATTCAGTCACATATCCCCACGCTCCATTCCAGAGCATGTTGGTCACATAACATCCCCCAGGTGGGTATGATAGTAAAAGAAATGTAACTCTTATTTAGTGTCCTTGCTTTACCTCACATTTAAGGCTACATTGAACAACTAGAGTAGCAGATGCTGTTTGTGCTGCTATTGAAAATAAAACTACTGTGTTGAAATTAAAGTGAAAGGAACAATGTAAAGTAATGAGATTATGTTTTCAATTTCTCATGTGCATAATAGATACATGGAATTAGCCTAGTTATGTGTATTTATATCTTCTTGGTAGAAGCTGGCATTCAGTATTAATGTAGAAAACAGGGCAGTTCAGGCTTCACACTCTGAGCAAAGACAGGTACCCTAAGGGATGAAAAAAATAGTTCCAGGCTATTTATATCCTTGTATTTCATATTTCTGATGGGAAAAAGAAAAACAAAGGAAAAAAAAAAAGGTGGGTAGACATTCACGAACAAGGAAGGGGGGGAAGGCAGGAGATGAAAGAAGCTCCTCCAGTCATGCAATATCTGTACTTAAAAATAAATAAATAAAAAATAAAAGTGCCCAAAATTCTGAAATCTGTTCCTATAATCAATCTGCTGCACACGTCAACACATCTATAAAACTTGTACACTGCCTCATAAACAGGTCATGAATTGCTTGTGTAATGAGCAGTTTGATTAGTCAATGTTGATGTGGAACTATTTCTCAGGAACCAGCATGGAAGCAAAATTCCTTAAATGACAAGACTGATAATATGAAATTTTGTTAGCTTTAATTTCTGTGAATTGTATAAAGGAAACAGACTGAAATTTGATTATTACATTTAGAGTAAAATGTGGAAACAGGTTTTAAAAGTGTATATTTATAATTTCTGTCTAAATTAATTTAAACTTATTTCAGGATCTGGAAGGATTTCTTCAGTTTATATTTTGCACTGTTCGTGTTCTCCATCAGATTTCCAAAGGCAACATAGCCTATCAGAAAAAAAAAAAAAAAAGAAACTTGAAGGAAGTACCAAAGGTGGTACAATATGCACACAGTCCACCTCTTACACAAATCTATGTACTTCTTGATGCAAAACTCTAAAACCTAGGAAAAGCTGGTCATTCAAAAGATGATTGCTAGACAGTTTGGAACTTTGACAGTTCCTTCAAGGTTGCTCTTTTTTATGCTCTTCTGTAGGGTGCAACTTTAGAATGTGCATGAAAAAAAGATCACAGCAGATCCAGTGAAGTTAAAGTGAGTTTTGAAATTAGTAGAATATCACAGTTTTCAGTTAGTTTGGCAGTCTGTCGATAGTGTGGATCTGTTGACACCCATCATAATTATGTGGAGGCAAATATTACTGTGTATTTTATGAGCTGTGACAGACTGGAACTTGTGGCAGGTGCAATTTGCACCAGCAAACAGCAAATTTGGCTGCTGGATGGTTGACAATCACTAGTGCAAACATGGTTGCCTGCTGTGTTGATAACATAGAGTCATAGAATCATAAGATCATTAAGGCTGGAAAAGACCTTCAAGACCATCTGGTCCAATCATCCTCCTACCACTAATATCACCCACTAAACCATGTCTCTAAGTGTCACGTCCAACCTTCCCTTAAACACCCCCAGGGACGATGACTCCACCACCTCTCTGTGCAACCCATTCTACTAACTACTGCTTAACTACTCTTTCTGAGAAGAATTTTCTCCTAATTTCCAACCTCCCCTGGTACAACTTGAGGCCATTCCCTCTTGTCCTATCACTAGTTATATGTGAGAAGAAGCCAACCTCTGTTTCTCTACAACTTCCTTTCAGGTAGTTGTAGAGAGCAATAAGGTCTCTCCTGAGCCTCCAGACTAAACAACCCCAGTTCTGTCAGCCACTCCTCAAGACTTGTGTTCCAGACCCTTCCAGGACCCTCTGCAGGGCCTTCCTACACTCCAGCAGACTGACACTTCCCCCCAACTTGGTGTTATCAGGGAACACCATTGGTGACCAGTCATTAGCTGGATTTCACTCCATTCACCACCACCCTCTGGGCCCAGCCACCCAGCCAGTTTTTAATGCAGCATAGAGTGTAGCTGTCCAAGGCATGGGCTGCCAGCTTCTCCAGGATAATACTGTAGGAGATTGTGTCAAATTCCTTGCTGAAGACTAGGTAGATTACGTCAACAGCCTTTCCCTCATCCACTAGGCAGGTCACCTGGTCATAGAAAGAGATGAGGTTGGTCAGGCTGTACTTGCCTTTCATGAACCCATGCTGGTTGTGCCTGATTCCCTGGTTGTCTTGCACATGCTGTGTGATTGAATTGAAGATGACCTGCTCCATCACCTTTTCTGGCACTGAGGTCAGCCTGACAGGTCTGTGGTTCCCTGGGTCCTCCTTATAAACCTTCTTATAGATGGACATCACATTAGCAAGTCTCCAGTTATCCAGAACCTCTCCGGATGACCATGACCACTGACAGGTGGTGGAAAGCAGCTTGGCAATCACATCCACCAGCTCCCTCTGCACCCTCAGGTGGATCCCTTACTAATGTCTATAGAAGAATAGATATTAATGATCATAATCAGACCATAGTTTTACAAATATATAGTTGTCTTGATCAGTAGATTACAATTTGGTGAAATCTTGCAGTTTTCTGCTTTTAGTAAGAATAACATTCAATCAAGGGCAATTGTGCTTCCTTATAACAAATTAAAAGTTCCCTAACTTCCTTCATCAAACTTTCTTTTTTTTTTTTTTTTAAATAGAATACCATCAACAAACTGATATTATACGATTTCATTTCCACAGTGGAGACTGGAGAGTCTACATTTCTTTGAAACTATTAAAATTATTTCACAATAGAGTAACTGCAGTTGTAGTACATAGCCCTTATTAAACTTCCTAATCTCTAGTTGATATAAGGTTGTTGACTCAGTCAGGTTCTAGGGTAATGCTGTACTTTAAAAAATATACATGAGTCAGAAATGTATAATCACAAATAAGTATATCAAAATTAATTTCTTAGTCTTTGCAAAGTAGGAATTCAATTTCTTCCAGACATACCCACATTGGTTCTGCATTTGTATTTCACAGGCATTGAGAAATCAAATTTCCTTTGTACATATGGTCTATTTAAAGGTCTAATTAAAGAATACTTACTTAAAAACTGTTTTAGCTCATCATATCTTACACCCTCAATACATTCCTTGATAGTTCAGGATTTTCTATTTTTAAAAACAAATTTCACCTAGAGTATAAATGCATACCTTTGAAGCTTAATAAGGTCATGTTTGCACACTCTTGCTTACTGTAAATGTGAAAAAAAATACATCTACATATTTAATATTTATAATACTAAGGAAAGATCTGTGTAGGCTTGAAAGATAAATATTAAAAATTCTCTAATATTCTCCAGTTCTTCTTCTCTGTTTCCTTTCTGAATAGCCTTGCTGTGCCTTCCTTCCCCTGCCCCCCCCATTTTTTTTATTTTATTTTTTTTTCAGAGATTCTGAATCACAAGTTTCTGAGTTGTTGTTGGTTGTGGTTTTTTTTTTTGCTTTTTTCCTTTCCTACTTTTAAGGTGACAAGAAATAAGATATCAGAGCAGGAAAATATCATGTCTATTAAGTAAGCTGTATTAAATAATCAGCATTGTTGAAATATGGCAAGCACAAAATTGCCATTGAAAAGTTATATAAATTATAGATTTTTTTTATTATTATTTTTTTAAAGAAATCTCAATATCAATCAACTTCATGAAAATAGAAGAAAAAGTTAATTTCAGTGATTATATTACTGGGAAATATTTATTTTAAACCTTTACAGAGTTAGCCCTTTTAATTGGGATTTATTTATATTATGTTTCTGATCATTTTTAAGCAGAATTGTGGAAAAAATTGTCAAAAAGAATGAAAACTAGTCCAGTCTCCGGTGGATTAGTTCTTTCAGAAGGTCCACTTTCTCAAAGTGGAAATTCTGCTAACACTAATGCTTCGAGTCTCACCAAGCAAATTCTTCATAATTATTTTGACATTAGAATAAATAATAAACTATCATTTTTAAGTATGCAATCAATCACAATTTGATCCTCAAGTCAAAGTATGACTTAAAGGAAAGAATCTGACAAAGCAACCACTAAGTCTTCAATGTATATCATTATTTAGCATAGGTTTTTCTGCAGATGTTATGCATTGGGACATTTTGGTTTTCAGTGGTGACCCTTGGAGTAGTGCTTCAACTTGCACATAACGAAATAGAGAAATGTCAGTATTTTACAGTGAAATATCACGTAAAACGTTTAAGTCTATTTAAATTTTTAAAGTCAAAATCTCTCTTGCAATAAATAGAATACAGTGTGAATAAAGTCAAAGAATTTGAAAGTGGTGTTTTCTTTTTTTTTTAATATATCTTTCTTGCTAAATGTCATGTTTTCCTTCAGCATACATAGCAATACAAGTAGAGAATGTGTATATTACATCATGGAAAATGTTAGTTTATAGATCACTGTGTTATACTCACATAGAAACATGCTTGCAAACACAATTATTCTCATTCAATCTATATTGATTCTAGCTCCCAAAGTGTCTGTTTTCTATTCATGAGTAGGTCATGATTTCTTAATATTTTCATCTGAATTGTCACACATAGGGAGAGCTTTGGTGTTCACTAGAGATATCAGGAACAGATTTCAAAAGTGAAAATTATTGGGATTTTTCCACCTCATTGGAACTGAATAAGTAGTCATGTAACTCTTCATTATATTGCATTGTAACTGCAAAATTTTGTCCAAGATATGATTCGAAATTTTCCAATACAGACATCTAGAAAAATCCCCAAGTCATTTTTCAGATAAAACTTTGAATCAGATTGTATTTTCTCTGACTCCAGATTATCACTACCTCAGAGAAACAGTAAGAGCAGTAAAAGCTTTGTTTTCATCTTTCAAAATTGTAAGGTTATGCTTTTTCCACACACATCACTACCTTTGAAAAAAATAGTAAATAAATAAATAAATTAATAAATAAATAAAGGCAAAATAGCTCACCTATTCTCTTTCTTGAATTTTGCATTCCCACAGTCTCTGTACTCCCTTTCTGTTTCACAAACAACTTTCATCTGTTGTTAGCAAATCCATATAAATCTGTAGTATTATTCATAGAATCATAGAATATCCCAAGTTGGAAGGGACCCATAAGGATCATCAAGTCCAACTCCTGGCACCGCACAGGTCTACCCAAAAGTTTAGACCATGTGACTAAGTGCACAGTCCAATCTATTCTTAAATTCAGACAGGCTTGGTGAAGTGACTACTTCACTGAGGAGCCTGTTCCAGTGTGCGACCACCCTTTCGGTGAAGAACCTCTTCCTGATGTCCAGCCTAAACTTCCCCTGCCTCAGCTTAACACTGTTCCTGTGGGTCCTGTCACTGGTTATAATGGAGAATAGGTCACCTGCCTCTCCACTCCCCCTCGCAAGGAAGTTGTAGATGCGATGAGGTTCCCCCTCAGCCTCCTCTTCTCCAGGCTGAACAGGCCAAGTGACCTCAGCCGCTCCTCATATGTCTTCCCCTCTAGGCCCTTCACCATCTTCGTCACCCTCCTCTGGACACTCTCCAGCAGTTTAATGTCCTTTTTGTACTGTTGTGCCCAGAACTGCACACAGTACTCGAGGTGAGGCCGCACCAGCGCAGAGTAGAGCGGGACAATCACCTCCCTCGACCGACTAGCGATGCCATGCTTGATGCATCCCAGGATACGGTTGGCCCTCCTGGCTGCCAGGGCACACTGCTGGCTCATATTCAACTTGCTGTCAACCACATCCCCCAGATCCCTCTCTGCGGGGCTGCTCTTCAGCGTCTCATCGCCCAGTCTGTACGTATAGCCAGGGTTGCCCAGTCCCAGGTGCAGGACCCGGCACTTGCTTTTGTTAAACTTCATGTGGTTGGTGATCGGCCAGCTCTCCAATCTGTCCAGATCTCTCTGCAAGGACTTTCCACCCTCATCAGAGTCTACAACTCCTCCAAGTTTGGTGTCGTCGGCAAATTTGCTCAAAACACTTTCTAGTCCTATATCCAAATCATTTATAAAAACATTGAAGAGGACTGGCCCTAAAATGGAGCCTTGAGGGACCCCACTATTGACCATCCGCCAGCCAGATGTGGCCCTATTTACCACAACCCTTTGAGCCCTGCCCGTCAGCCAATTGCTCACCCATCGTATGATGCTTTTGTTTAGCTGTATGCTGGACATTTGTTTATTTATTAGTTTTTTCATCAGTCACTGCCCTGTTCATTGATAAGTGACTGTTGCTCAGTAATGTTCCTTTTCTAATAAAAGGAAGGTAAAAGAAAAATCTTGCTTGGATATATATATATTTTTGGTAATATTGTTCAATTCCTTTCAGCTGATATGAGAGAATAATACAGATAACAATTGAGCATAATATTTGAGGTTTATTTTTAAGTCATTGGGATGATTTTTCAAAACTCTTTCTCGCATGTCAAAGTATGATTTCTGTAAATAGTCAATCCACCAGCACTTTATGAAAAAGCAGTTTTCTGGGCCCAAATGCCATGAACTTCGCTTTATAAATCAGTACACCATTTTTTTTCCTTTTTGACATGTTTAGTCTTGCTTAAGTGGGGCCCATTCTGTGCACACTTAAGAGAAGTTGATTACATGAATTACCATTTAAACTTAGCTCAAAAATAAGGTCTGAAGACATTGCTTCATTTTCACTGGAAAGTTTTCACTTGAGCAGCTTCACTTTAAAAAAAGTTTTGCTTTCTTTGCCTCAAGTAGTTACAGAATTTCTTTCTTTCTTTCTTTCTTTCTTTCTTTCTTTCTTTCTTTCTTTCTTTCTTTCTTTCTTTCTTTCTTTCTTTCTTTCTTTCTTTCTTTCTTTCTTTCTTTCTTTCTTTCTTTCTTTCTTTCTTTCTTTTTCGGTTATCACATGTACTTTATTGGCTTTATAATGGTGGCTAGGAAAAACTATGTTGTACTTCCATTTTTGTTGTTATTTTTATAAAACTGTTTTAAGTTGCTTGACATTTTGTACCACAATAAGCTTTCCATCCTGTTCACTGACCTTTTCTCAGTGTGTCATATTTTTCTTTATTTTTTGTACTCTTACTTGGTAATGGGAAAATAATTTGAGTAGTGGTACCGGTTTTAAAATGAGTGTTATATTTATGCCAGTTGTTTGTCTTCGGTGTGGATACCTAAAAGTACTTTGGCAGAGTAAGCAAATTTTTGCTGAATTTCTCTCTCTCCCTCTCCCTCTCCCTCTCCCTCTCCCTCTCCCTCTCCCTCTCCCTCTCCCTCTCCCTCTCCCTCTCCCTCTCCCTCTCCCTCTCCCTCTCCCTCTCCCTCTCCCTCTCCCTCTCCCTCTCCCTCTCCCTCTCCCTCTCCCTCTCCCTCTCCCTCTCCCTCTCCCTCTCCCTCTCCCTCTCCCTCTCCCTCTCCCTCTCCCTCTCCCTCTCTTCTCCTTCTTCCTCTCCGGTCTTCCCCTCCCTCTCCTTCTCCCCCTCCTGTTTGGCTCTCCCTCTTTCTCTCCTCTCCCTCTATTGTGCCTCCCCCCTCTCAATATCAGGGTAGAAAAAAATTTCCCAGCAAAAAGCCCAATTTATAGATTTTAGGATCACATTTAACTGTAACAGAGTTCTCTATCAGTTTCCTTTTGTTTTTTGAGAATATTGTTTTTTCTTCTTTTTATATAAAGAAAAAAAAAAAAGACTGTTTTTCCTCTCTGAAACAGAATCAAAATATTTCACGTTTCTTTCTGAGAATTTTAAAATGAAAATGCTTTACAACCCATTGGAAAATAGAACCACAGAAGAAGGAATTAATTTTTTTTTGTATTGTTATTCATCCAAAATGTCAGATATGAAAAAAGAAAAAGAAAAAGAAAAAGAAAAGTTAAACTATTTTATTGGTTTCAAAGAATTTTAACAGACAAAAATAATATTAAAATTATTGGTTTGTACACTATTCCCTCATGGAAATAATATAATTTTGCTTTTGGGAGATACGCAGGGTTTCTCCTCTTTATCTATGCAGTAGCACCTCTGAAACTCTATCTTTACCTCTCCACCCACACAATTTTGCACTTATGATGACTAACATGGTCACATATGCCCCTCAAATACTACTCCGCTTTACTGGTTAAGTTTAAATGGGACGGATTTTCTTTCAGGAAGACCCTGTAAGCATTGCTCTTTGGTCAGCTGTGGAAATGGTGGTCACCCAGTCCCATGTCAGCATTGTAGAAGGCTTTGCAGAGGTCATGTCTGTGCGCACAAAGAAGTGGCAGCAGTGGCAATTGCATGTGGTTATCATGGAATGTGAGCCAGATTTTCAGCTGGTGCAATATTCTGGTTTGTCCATCAGCTGGCAATTGGAAGCTTTTGTATCTCCTCTTCTGCATCATGTAATATGTTTCAAAGAAATAAATAAAAAACGAAACAAAACAAACAGAACCATTTTCCATAGGTTTCTTGTGGTTTTGTAAAATTATTTCCACATAGCTTTCCCCCTTTTCTGGATAAAGATATCTTTTTAATGTTATATTTAATGCCTTAATGTTATAACAATGTTATAACATCACTGATAGCTAACAAATATTACCAGAGTACTCATCAGTGGTTCAAGGGGAAAAACTCAAAACCTTTTTCCTGTGTGCCCAAGAAAGACACAGCACCAATTTGCAGACACCTCCCCAGTCTATGCTTTCTGGTTAAGGGAAGACATTGTGGCAAGTTATGAGTTTCTACTGCAATGTATCACCTAAAGGTGTAGCTCAGGACACTTAGCATTTATTATACTGTACCTCGGGCCCAGCCAACTTGGGTTCATGAAAGGCAAGTGCTGCCGGATGAACGTTATCTTGTTCTACAACTAGATGACCTGGCTGGTGGATGAGGGAAAGGCTGTTGACGTAGTCTACCTGGACTTCAGCAAAGCCTTTGACACAGTCTGGCCAGGCCCAGAGAGTGGAGATGAATGGAGAGAAATACAGCTGGCAATCAGTCAGGAGTGGTGTTCCTCAGGAGTCAGTGTTGGAGCCCACCCTCTTTAATGTCTTTATGGATGATTTCAATGAGGAAACTGAGTGCACCCCCAGTAAGTCTGCAGGTGACACAAAGCTGGGGGTCACTGTTGATCTGCTGGAGGCCCTGCAGAGGGACCCAGACAGGTTGGATCGATGGGCAGACACCAATGGGATGAGTTTCAACATGGCTACGTGCCGGGTCCTGCACTTTGGCCACAATAACCCCATGCAAAACTACAGGTCTGGGGGAGAGTGGCTCGAAAGCTGTGTAGAGGAAAAGGATCTGGGGGGTTTGGTACTAGACTGAACACAAGCCAGCAGTGTGGCCAGGTGGCCAAGAAGGGCAATGGCATCCTGGTTTGTATCAGGAATGGTGTAGCCAGCAGGACCAGGGAGGTGATTGTCCCCCTGTCCTCAGCTCTGGTGAGGCCACACCTCAGGTACTGTGTTTAGTTTTCTGTCCCTCACTACGAGAAGGACATTAGGGCCCTGGAGCATGTCCAGAGAAGGGCTACAAAGCTGGTGAAGGGTCTGGAACACAAGCCCTATGAGGACCAGCTGAGGGAACTGGAGTTGTTTAATCTGGAGGCTCAGGAGAGACCATATTGCTCTCTACAACTGCCTGAAAGGAAGTTGTGGAGAAACGGAGGTTGGCTTCTTCTCACAGATAACTAGTGATAGGACAAGAGGGAATGGCCTCAAGTTGTACCAGGGGAGGTTGGAAATTACGAGAAAATTCTTCTCAGAAAGAGTAGTTAAGCAGTAGTTAGTAGAATGAGTTGCACAGAGAGGTGGTGGAGTTATCGTCCCCGGGGGTGTTTAAGGGAAGGTTGGACATGACACTTAGAGACATGGTTTAGTGGGTGATATTAGTGGTAGGAGGATGATTGGACCAGATGGTCTTGAAGGTCTTTTCCAACCTTAATGATCCTATGATTCTATGATCCTGTGATATCGAAATATACTAGTGCAGAAGTAGTGTAAGAGCCCTTTCTCTGTCTTTCATACAGCTCTTTTTCTGCTTTTTCACAGCAGATGACTACTCTACAAAAACAAGATGGCATTTAAAAACAATTATTCTTTTTAGTTAATACAAGACATTTAACTTATTGTTGGCAAATGCAACAGTTTTCTTCATGGACCACATACACACTAGCTTCCTCCTTTTTCCTCTCCTCTGACCTAACTGATAGGAAACAAAAGTGGTTATTATGCATCCCAGAACTATTATTAGAGCAAACATGGGAAGTATAAGAGATGTTTAATGGCTTTCTAAAGAGTTTCAGATTAGCATTTGTGGAAGGAATGGTTGGTCAATGAATCAAAAACCTCTGTAGTCTCAAATTATGTGTCAGACATCCCAAAATGTTCTTACAGACTTTTAACACAGTTCCTTTGCCTTTACTCAGGAGTGCTTTTGATAAGATTTTAATTGACATATTTATGGAACCAGGTTGAGGAAGTAACAGCATCTGATGACTATATTTGAAAGCAAATTATCACACAGATTAAAGTCACCTATTTTCAAAGGCACCTCATTCTAGAAAAAACATTATTTCTTTCATTCTGCTGAATTGTACAACAGCACACAGACTCTCATCATGTAGTTATCATTATAAGAGAGAACTTGCTGTGACAGATAACTAAAAAGCACTGCCAGCCAACAGATCTTTAAAAGTCACATTTTCCTCTGGAGAAATTCACTGAGTCATCATAATATGACAAATGTGTGACTTTTTCTTATGACCCAGTAGCTACCGTAAAACACTAAAATTATAGACTTCATTTCAATGAGATTGAAAGAGATTGAGGTCTCTGAGAACAGAAAAAAAAATAAATAAAAATAAAAAATGGGATGACTAGCTCGAATTAGAACCGAGGAAGTGATAGGGGAAAAAAAAAAGTCCAGAAACAAGAAGAGCAGAAGAAAGAACATAAGTAAGTAAGCAAATACTTTTTAAAAATACCAAATCTGAAGTGAGACTGAACTAATATAATTTCAAAAGTATAGAGTGTAATGAAGAGACATTTTATCATAATTTAGAAATAATTCTGTGTCACTTCTGAAAATACGAAACTTCTCATATCTTCAAAATAACAAGTAGTAATTTAGAAGGAAAAGACTTCTGGTTGGCAGGTTAAAATCTGTATCTTGGTTAAATACAATGAGTATATTTTGGCATTTCTATCTTCTGTCCAACATAACTTAAGACCCTGGGGAGTGGCATGGAGATTCTACAGGGGAGGTTCAGGCTAAGTGTTAGGAAAAGGTTCTTCACTGAAAGGGTGGTCTGGCACCGGAACAGGCTCCCCAGGGAAGTGCTCACGGCATTGAACCTGTTCAAGAAGAATTCGGACAATGTTTTCAGGTATATGGTTTGATTTTTGTGTGGTTCTGTGTGGAGGCAGAGTTGAATTTTACAACCCTTATGGGTCCCTTCCAACTCAGGAAATATTCTATGATTCTAACACATGATTCTGTGACTATGAAAAATTCATAAGAACTTGCAAATTTCCCCACGTTAAAATAAGAGAATTTATTCCCAATTGATATTTTTATTTCCATTCCAGATAATTTTAGTAGGAAAAACAAGTATTACTCCATACACTTAGCAAATGAGACTATTTCTCTTTTGTCTTAAGCTTTTTCTTCTGATCAGCTTTCCTTAACTAAGAAACTATTTGCCTGCTAAATCTGTTTGATACCTATGTAGCATTGCATTTCTTTTATTTATTCAAATGACTAAGAAGAAAAAATTACTTTATCAAGAAGGTCACTCAAAACTTACTTCAAGGACTGGAAATTTCCTTGTGAATATGAAATAAGAAGTGGTACTTTCACCATTTTATTTAGCAATGCAAAGGCTATCTCTCCCAGGTGACCTGACACAGACCCCAGTCAACACCATCCATAATGAAAATCGATGGCACAAAGTCACTAAACAATTACTCCATCTTCTTAAAAAATGCACAAGTCTTCAAAAAACAAGGATTTAGAGACTGATTAATTTGCAATTTGCCCAGGACATTGCACAAGTTGCATTATTTAAGAATCTTCCCTGACTCTGTGTCCTCAAAGGATGGACCAAGATCAAAGTCTCAAAGATTGTCATGTTCCCTGAAAAATAAATAAATAAATAAATAAAATAAAAATGGTGACCATATGATAGGAATACACATATGATCCATAGCTGTGAAAGTTTTGTAAAAGCTGCTTGTGTAGGATCCTAACGAACATTGTACTGCATACAAAAAATCACATTGGTCTAGTTCTGCAAATCCTGAAACCTGAAGTAGTAAAGAAGGAGGCATTTTATGTACAGTAATTGAAGTAGAAACCCCAAAACATACCAGTCAAAAATTATTCAGAAATGACAACCAAGTCAGATTTGGACTCAATGCTAACAGACCATCTTAAGGATGAGATTTTCAAAAATGTTTTTAAGCACTAGACATCCACAGGGCTTGCAGGTTCCCAAAAGACCAAAAATCCAAACCAAATTATGACTTCATATTTTGGTCACATTGTTTCAAGTGGAGATACTGCCCTTTCTTTATTTGATTTCTTTATTTTTTTTTAGTTTCACAGAACATCATCTGAAGTGTTTGCAGTGGTGTGCAACAACTATTTGGAGAAAACTATATACAGAAGGCAGAGTAAATGCAAAAACTTTTGTTGCAGTTTATTCTGCTTAGACATGAAACTAATTCTTAAACCTGTTGTTCAGAATTAATGTAGTATTTTCTGAAGATCCCTACCCTGCCTTCAGCAAAATTACTTCACAGTTTTCAAGAAGTTGTTTTGACTTATCATTAACAGTTGAATAAAGAGGTCCACAAAGACTTTCTAGTGACAGTCATGTAAGCTGTTCAAGTACAGAAATACTTGTAATACCAAGAGAAGGCATCAACAAAGGATGCTGGATGTGACTTATAAGTGGAAAGAGTTCAGCACTGGGAATAGAAAAAGTTGCTCTGATTTTCCTTGTTGCTGAGTCCCAGCAGCAAAGACAGCTATAGATTATAAGTGGTGGTGGTTTCATTCTTTTTTTTTTCCTTTCTTTTTTTTTTTTTTTTTTTCCCCTCAGAACAATATAAAGAATATGATGACACTAAGCAGACAGGAAGAAGGACAGGAAAGAAGATTATTAATTCTTTTCCCTGACAAGAGGACACCCAGGACACTTCTGCAAACAAAAAAATAACATTGCTGTGAGTGTGCTAATGGTCAAGTTTTGACCCAGTTACAAGGGATGATCTCAGCAGGGAATGAGGGAGGCTGTCAGTCTTCTGCTAAGCCTTAGCTGTTGAATTCCCTGACTCCTAACTTCACTGGAAGCCTCATTTAAAACACTTTGGACTTAGTCTTCAGGCTGAAGCTTGATTTATCTTCAGGCTGAAGCTTGATTTTTGTTTCAATAAAGGACTTTGTTCTTTAAGCAGAAGCTTTCTCAAGAAGCACTTGACTTCTATATCTGCTCTACTTATATTTGTACCTTAAAAGATAGCTGCTAGTATAGAATATATGTTTGTATACAGAGTTATGCGTGTGTTTATACACATGCATATATATATATAAAATTTTAATATCTTTCTATACACAATTGTATTATATTATTGCATAATATTATGTTATATATTTATATATGTTTATATATGAATAATTTAATATTATTATTAAATAATTCCCAAAGCCTTATTATGTCTTAAATCATCTCTTGTCATTTATAAGCAATTAGAAAATCTCTCCTAGTTTTTCTTTCACCCACTAAACCTCATTGCTGTTTTTTTTTTTTTTTTTCCATTTGTAGCCTGGATACTAGCCCCTGTCAGCACAGAAATGTGTATTCAGATGAACTTCTGTTTTTACTTCTAGATGATTTTTTCTACTTTTCAACAGGTGCACAGTTCAGATCTGTTATCATGGAGATAGGGATCAGTCCTCCAATGTTGATGGATGTAGCTGAAATCACAGGATTTGGCCATGTAGTGATGTAAAAAAAGAATGAAAACTCATGTACGCTGTATAATGACAACTAAAAGTAATTGGTCACCATGAAACAGCATTCCAAGAGCCACCAGAGCCCCAGTGCTGGAAGGTATTTGGGTACCTAAGAGTATTGATCTTGCACCGTCCAACTCCATTATGAAATCAATGGGAACTGCCTGATGCTCAATGCTTTTGTAAAATCAAGCTGTCAACTCAGGGACATAAATATAGATTTAGAAATCAAACTTTAGACATCATTTATTTTAAAAAACCTTACCCAGGGATACTGGCACAGCACTATTAAAGGTCATGTGCAAATCAAAGAATATTGACAAAAGTGCTGTTTTGGGCATAGATTCTAATGATTAACTCAAAAGTGGTAGGACATTACAAGTCTTAATGCATTTTCTCTTAATTCATTTGTGGTTCATATTATTTGTACAAACAGTTGATATGACACTAGTAGCAACTTTGAAAATAATTATAAGGACATTTCGTTTTATATGTCAGGAAGCCATAGTAGTTGATTTTTTTTATTTACTTATTTTTTCCTGGTGTCAGTTTTAGTGAGTGCTCTTGATATTTTTCCAGTTAAAATTAATACTGCCAAAAATCAAAAACATTTGTTTCTTTGAAACTATTAAATAATACATGCAGCAAAAATAACTTAATTCTTTGTTCAGAATATTAAGAATATCCTCAGATATCTGCATTATGTCTAGTCAATGCTTCCAGACTGCTATCTAAACCAAGCAAGAGAAACAAGGTATCTGTGGTGACACATCACTCTGTAAAGGTAGTATAAAAACTTAAAGTTCAATGACTTTGCAGGACTAAACCTGTAAAAGTGATGGATTCTAGAACTAAAGCCAGAGTGATTGGAGTATTTGCTGCATACATATGTGAGTGAGATTTTTCCTTTGATGTTAGTTACATACACATTTGTTCCAGGTAAGTTCCTCAAATAGTAAGGTATTATTATTACTATTATTATAATTTTTGTTGTTGCTGTTATTTTATTATTGTTGTTATTATTATTATTTAGCAGATATGCTTAATAGTTAGTTTTGTTTATAAAGAAAATAATCTTTTGGCCAGCAAGAAAGAAATCAAGATTGATCCTAACATTGGTTAAAGCTGGACAAATAAAACAAGTTTCTGTATAGATTTGTCTGGATTTCAGAATGTCTTCTCATCTGACAAAGAGAGGTGCTGCATCTAGTCTCAGCTAGCTGGACTGAAAAGAGAAAACAGTCTGGCCTTTAAGGCATGACAAGGGTTTAGGCAGTCAGCAGTTTGGTGCCGGATTTGCCATTTTTTCCCCTTTGGCATGAGCTTCTGTTTTGTTCCTGAGTGCTCTCTCTCTCTCTCTCTCTCTCTCTCTCTCTCTCTCTCTCTCTGTTGGCACGTGTTCACACAGTGCACAAGACAATCTGGGCCGAGCTTTATAAAGAAAATCCACCACTTTTATTTTATTACTATTACTATTATTATACTTTATACAGTTTGTTTCATTTATCTGTCTTTGTTGATGTTGCTGTTCTTAAGTTCTAATACAAATAAACACTACTGGTACTATTTGTAGAAATTACAAAGTGCATTCATATTGGAACTTTTTTATGTAACTTACTCAAGTTATTTACATTAAGTTTAAAATCTTGCCATGAATTAAAACATTTGAGTATATTCTTATACCATACAACAATATAACTTTAAAATTACATAATCCCTCTGTCCCTCTCTCCATCCCCCCGCTCTCTCCTCCTCTTCCTTCTCCTGCCCTCCCCCTCCCCCCCATTTACAAATACCTTTGCTACCTTTGGGACAAAAAAAAAGAACTGGCTGAAAATAAGATAAATAACTAAAAGTTCCAAGATTATCAGTAACAATTCAAACTCAAAGCAGTTCAAAACATCATCAAAATTATGTGTCATAGCTCCTAAACAAGTTCTATTTTAACAACAGATTGATTAAAATGTAGAAATACTTTTATATCAAGAATAATTTCCTAGCTTCTCTTCCTCTTTATAAAATTCCAGAACTGACCAACAATTTTCTTTATAAAATAAAAAAACTGGCATGAGAGAACATGAACTTCTCAATCTTGTGTTCAGCAGTTCAGTATTTATTTACTTCCCCTCAACAGTTATTGGGTTTTGATTTTTTTGTTTTTCCTTATAGATTTTCTTCAGTGAAAATATCTAAAAACATTATTATCTCATTCCTTTTTCATCTGCCTATCTGTGCTTGATTTTAAAAGTTTTAGGGGCAGGAGAGTCTGATAAAGAAAAAGGAGAAGACTGAACTTAAAATGAGCATATACATTTGCTAATCTGAAGCCTGACCAACTAAGAGTAATGAAAATATGGATTCTCTCTGTGAAACAAAAGTGCTGTAAAACTGCTACACAATTCTTGACACTTTTTCTCACAGTTGATAAGACATATATTAAAAGATATTTTTTTGTGTGTGTGATTAGGAATGATCATAAGGAAGAATAACTGACATTATTGTGTGAATCAAAAATAAGTTCTGACCTAGAAGTCATGTAAACACATCTCAGACTTAAATGCCATGATCTTTCTGGGTGCTATGTAAATTGGCTTGGCTATAACAAAGGAGGTTCCTGGTCCATAACTAGTTTGGACTGAACCAAAATGATTATAGACTCCAAGCTGTAGATCTTTGCCCTACTTCTTTATGAATACTGTATTGATGACATTATTTCCCAGAATTACAATCTGCTGCTTTGTATCTCAAAACAGTAAAACCTGTACTTTTTCATTTCACAAATCTGTGTACCTAATATTGATCATTACTTTTTTAACATAAATTTGCTTAAGAAGGGTGGGGTTTTTGGATTGTTTGTTTGATTTTTCTTTTTGCAGCTATAATGTTTATAACCATAAACATATTATCAGCTTAGAACGAATAGCTAGCAATAAATAGCAGCCAATAATCCTATGGAATAGTCCCTTTTCTATAACCAACTATTCACAAGTATGCAGACAGACTAATATATATTTTATAAATAAATACTTATTTTGCATTTGCAAAATGTGTCAACATGCTTCTTTAACACTAAACTGTCCTGGTTATTTAAAAAACACATAATAAAGCAATACTGTGTCAATATCTCAAAGGAAATGACAATTAGCTCGGATTACAAAATGTCCATTGCAAGACATCATATTGAACAGTTTTTGCCTGCTATTTTAAGACAGAAGGTCTGTCAGGGACTCACAGTTCTTCATAGCATATTATAACACATCTGAAGGAGGCTTTATAGCCCCTACTTTATTTAGCAGGTTCTAGTCACATAAAGCTATAAATCTGCCGTTTGTTTCATAGTACATTTACTGGTAGTGTCATCAATTCTAGAAGTAATATGAGAAATATATGAGTAGCAAAAACACTGGTGGTATTCCCTGGCTTTTCCTTTCTGGCCATCCTTGAAACTGCTTCCCATGAGCCCCACCCAGAGACCCAACCTCCACATCTCACAGAGGGTATAAAGGAAATCAATGTTCTGCTCATCCGTTTGCTCGCGCTACCTGGACTTTTGGTCCAGAGGCATAGGAACAGAGCTCCACAAAAACTTTCTCTTTCCTTAGAGTAGTGCTGCAAGGAAATAAGCAAAAACATCCATCTGCTGAACCCTAATTGCTCAGAGTGATTTAAGATAGAGGCAGTGGCAGTGTACACAGCGTATACAAGCTGCATATGTCCCATTGAGAAAAGAAGCTGTGGCAGGAGAATTAATATTTCGGACTGACTGGTGGGAGATGTGGTGGTCGAGAGCTGTCTTGGGCAGAGTGACCACGAAATGGTTCAGTTCTCTATTCTTGGTGAAGTCAGGAAGGGGACCAGTAAAACCGCTGTCTTGAACTTCCGGAGGGCTGACTTTGAGCTGCTCAGGACACTGGCTGGCAGAGTCCCTTGGGAGGAGGTTCTGAAGGGCAAAGGAGTACAGGAAGGCTGGGCACTCCTCAAGAAGGATATCTTAACGGCTCAGGAGCAGTCTGTCCCCACATGCCCAAAGACGAGCCGACGCGGAACTAGACCGGCCTGGCTGAGCAGAGAGTTGTGGCTCGAGCTTAGGAGAAAAAGGAGGGTTTATAATCTTTGGAAAAGAGGGCGGGCTACTCAGGAGGACTATAAGGATGTTGCGAGGCTGTGCAGAGAGAAAATTAGAAAGGCCAAAGCTCATCTGGAGCTCAATCTGGCTACTGCCGTTAAAGATAACAAAAAACATTTTTACAAATACATCAACGCAAAAAGGAGGACTAAGGAGAATCTCCATCCTTTACTGGATGCGGGGGGAAACTTAGTTACAAAAGATGAGGAAAAGGCTGAGGTGCTTAATGCCGCCTTTGCCTCAGTCTTTAGCGGCAAGACCGGTTGTTCTCTGGATACCTGGTACCCTGAGCTGGTGGAAGGGGATGGGGAACAGGATGTGGCCCTTGCTATCCATGAGGAAATGGTTGGCGACCTGCTACGACACTTGGATGTACGCAAGTCGATGGGGCCAGATGGGATCCACCTGAGGGTACTGAGCGAACTGGCGGAGGAGCTGGCCAAGCCGCTTTCCATCATTTATCGGCAGTCCTGGCTATCAGGGGAGGTTCCAGTCGACTGGCGGCTAGCAAACGTGACGCCCATCTACAAGAAGAGCCAGAGGGTAGACGCGGGGAACTATAGGCCTGTTAGTTTGACCTCAGTGCCAGGAAGCTCATGGAGCAGATTATCTTGAGGGTCATCACGCGGCACTTGCAGGGCAAGCAGGCGATCAGGCCCAGTCAGCATGGCTTTATGAAAGGCAGGTCCTGCTTGACGAACCTGATCTCCTTCTATGACCAAGTGACGCGCTTGGTGGATGAGGGAAAGGCTGTGGATGTGATCTACCTTGACTTCAGTAAGGCTTTTGATACCGTTTCCCACAACATTCTCCTCAAGAAACTGGCTGCTCGGGGCTTGGACTGGCGTACACTTTGTTGGGTTAAAAACTGGCTGGATGGCCAGGCCCAAAGAGTTGTGGTGAATGGAGCCAAATCCAATTGGAGGCCGGTTACTAGTGGAGTCCCCCAGGGCTCAGTGCTGGGGCTGGTCCTCTTTAATATCTTTATCGATGACCTGGATGAGGGGATCGAGTGCACCCTCAGTAAGTTTGCAGATGACACCAAGTTAGGTGCGTGTGTCGATCTGCTCGAGGGAGGGAAGGCTCTGCAGGAGGATCTGGATAGGCTGGAGCGATGGCCTGAGGTCAACTGTATGAAGTTCAACAAGGCCAAGTGCTGGGTCCTGCACCTGGGGCATAAAAACCCCAAGCAGAGCTACAGGCTGGGAGATGAGTGGCTGGAAAGCTGCCTGGAAGAGAAGGACCTGGGAGTATTGGTTGATAGGCAGCTGAATATGAGCCAGCAGTGTGCTCAGGTGGCCAAGAAGGCCAACAGCATCCTGGCTTGCATAAGAAGCAGTGTGGCCAGCAGGTCTAAGGAGGTGATTGTCCCCCTGTACTCGGGTCTGGTGAGGCCGCACCTTGAGTACTGTGTTCAGTTTTGGGCCCCTCGCTACAAGAAGGACATGGAGGTGCTCGAGAGAGTCCAGAGAAGGGCAACGAAGCTGGTGAGGGGTCTGGAGAACAAGTCTTACGAGGAGCGGCTGAGGGAACTGGGGTTGTTTAGCCTGGAGAAGAGGAGGCTCAGGGGAGACCTCATCGCTCTCTATAGGTACCTTAAAGGAGGCTGTAGCGAGGTGGGGGTTGGTCTATTCTCCCACGTGCCTGG
Organism: Anser brachyrhynchus; assembly: GCF_964034855.1. Lineage (NCBI taxonomy): Eukaryota > Metazoa > Chordata > Aves > Anseriformes > Anatidae > Anser > Anser brachyrhynchus. The sequence goes on along the minus strand of NC_137697.1, from coordinate 67,573,090 downwards.
TGACAGGATGAGGGGGAATGGGCTAAAGTTGCGCCAAGGGAGTTTTAGGTTGGAAGTTAGGAAGAACTTCTTTACTGAAAGGGTTGTTACGCATTGGAATGGGCTGCCCAGGGAGGTGGTTGAGTCGCCATCCCTGGAGGTCTTTAAAAGACGTTTAGATGTAGCCCTTAGTGATATGGTTTAGTGGAGGACTTGTTAGTGTTAGGGCAGAGGTTGGACTAGATGACCTTGGAGGTCTCTTCCAACCTAGACGATTCCGTGATTCTGTGATTCTGTAATATTTATCTTAAGGAACCAATGTGTCCTTGGGTTACTCATGGGTTCATTCAGCTTTTGTTCATCCCTTTATGTGAGGTTGTGCCCAAAGCTGCAAGCTGGCCCTCAAGGAATTCCCTAACAGCTATGTATGTCATCATGTTGAAATCACAGGATAATTCTGCAAGTAGGTGAGGTTTTTCAAACGTTATTTTGAATCAAAGAGGCTGGAGTTAATAATGTCTGGTAAATGTTTGATTCCTTGTGTGCAAGGTTTCCAAAAGTGGTTTTATTTTATGGTCCTTTTTTTTTTTTTTTTTTTTTTTTCCAGCTCCTTCACATCAATCTCCAGAAGTGAAAACAACAACAAAAAACAACAACAACAAAAATCCAAAATATAATCCAAAATATCTCTTAAAATGAGCCTGCCCCTGATGGTGGAGCTCTGAAACCACGCTGAGCATCTATCTCATTAAAGGATTCTCAATTATGGTTGGCTTTCTGCCTGAAATTTGCATGTAAAAGGTGAACACTAACCTCAAGGAATTATTTTTCTTTTACCTTGAAAAATGAATGATGAGAAAGCATTGTAAACTGTCCGTGCTTATAGCAGGTCAAAGTCTTCTCTTTAGTGTTCAAGTCTAATGTCTGAAGAAGTACTTACAGCCAGAGGATGAAGAGAGGGAAGTGCAGAAGAAAGCAGGAGCAATCATGGGGCTGAAAACGGAACCTTGCAATCATTGCTAATAACGTGGCTCCAGACTTCTCCTCCAACAAAGGAAAGAGTAACATTCACTAAAGAACCCCTTCCAAAATGTCAAAATAAAAAAGAGCCACCTACAGCAAAGTCTTACAATTTCTTATGCCCAGCAGTCCCAAATTGTCCTCACTCTTCTCACATAAAGTATCAGGGCTCTACTGAATCCAGAGGAAGATTTCTTGGCTCCTGTGGACAAACATGAGCAGGGAGCACTGAGTCTGCAGTGTTCATGGGAGCTTGCCAGCTGATTTTTCTTGGTACCTCTTACAGGAGTAAGGTAAACGTACTTTGATTCAGACTGCAATTTTCCCAGTGATTTTCACTTTCCTTTTTGTGCAGAAAGACAAAATATCCTCAATTCAAAATTTTATTCCTTTTTTTTTTTCTTTCATTATATTAAAATGATGTATTTTGGTATGAGCACAATATTTTGTGAAGGGGTAGATCATAACAGACTACATTTACTATTCCTCTCTGTAATTGCTAGAATCACATGGCTATCTAGTAAAACAGTTGTACATGTGCTTCTGGCAGGAGAATATGGAGAGAATGTCTACAGGTGGAGAGAAGGTTTACAGAGAACATTTAGTTGGAGATGTGAGGGTCAAGGGAAGCCTTGGCTACAGTGACTATGAATCACAGGATCATAGAATGTTAGGGATTGGAAGGGACCTTGAAAGATCATCTAGTCCGATCACCCTGCCGGAGCAGGAACACCTAGATCAGGTCACACAAAAATGCATCCATGAGGGTTTAAAATGTCTCCAGAGAAGGAGAATCCACAACTGCCCTGGGAAGCCTCTTCCATGAAAAAGTTTTATCTCATGATATGGTGGAGTTCAGGATCTTGTAAGGAGGAAGCAGGGCAAGAAATAGGATTGCAACCCTGGACTTCAGGAGAGCAAACTTTGGCCTTTTCAGGGATATCCTTGGAAGAATTCCATGGGCTAGGGCCCTGAAATGAAGTGGGGTCTAAGACAGCTAGTCAGTATTCAAGTATCACTTCCACCAAGCTCAAGATCTGCGCTTCCCTATGAGTAAGAAGGCAAGCAAAGGGGGCAGGAGACCTGCATAGATGAGCAGGGAGCTCCTGGTGAAGCTCAGACAGAAGAAGGAAGTATACAGCATGATGAAAAAGGGACAGGCCACCTGGGAGAAATTTAGGGACACTGTCAGAGTATGCAGGGATGCAACAAGGAAGGCCAAGGCCCATTTAGAATTAAATCTGGCAAGGGATGTCAAGGACAACAAGCAAGGCTTCTTCAAATACATCAGTAGAAAAAGGAAGACTGGGGAAAATGTCGGCCCACTGCTGAATGGGGCAGGAGCCCTGGTGACAAAGGATATGGAGAAAGCAGAGTTGCCGAATGCCTTTTTTGCTTCAGTCTTTACTGCTAAGATCAGCCCTCGGGAATCTCAGACCCTGGAGACAAGAGAGGAAATCCACAGAAAGAAGAACTTTCCCTTGGTCAAAGAGATCACCTAAGCAAACTCGACATCCACAAATCCATGGGCCCCAATGAAATGAACCCACAAGTGCTGAGGGAGCTGGCCGATGTCATTGTCAGGCCACTCTCCATCATCTTTGAAAGGTCTTGGAGAACAGCAGGGGTGCCTGAGGACTGGAAGAATTTCACACCAATGTCACACCAGTCTTCAAAAAGGGCAAAAAGGAGGACCCAAGCTACTACATGCCAGTCAGCCTCTCGTCCATCTATGGAAAGGTGATGGAATAACTCATCCTGGAGGTCATCTCCAAGCATGTGGAGGATAAGAAGGTGATCAGGAATAGTCTGCATGGATTCACCAAGAAAGTCATGAATAACCAGATAGCCTTCTATGACGAAATGACTAGCTGGGTAGATGAGGGGAGAGCAGTGAATGTTCTCTATCTTGACTTCAGCAAGGCTTTTGACACTGTCTCCCTTAACATCCTCACAGATAAGATGAGTAAGTGTGGCCTAGATGAGTGGATCATGTGGTGGATTGGCAACTGGCTGGATGGCAGACCTCACAGGGTTGTGCTTAGTGGTGCAGAATCTAGTTGGAGGCCTGCAGCTAGCAGTGTCTCCCAGGGGTCAGTACTGGGTCCAGTGTTGTTCAACTTATTCATCAACGAGCTGGACAATGGAACAGAGTGCACCCTCAGCAAGTCTGCTGACAGCACAAAGCTGGGAGGGGTGGCTGATACCCCAGAGGGCTGTGCTGCCATTCAGAGGGACCTTGACAGGCTGGAGGGTTGGGCAGAGAGGAACCTCATGAAGTTCAACAAGGGCAAGTGCAGGGTCCTGCGCCTAGGGAGGAATAACCCCAAGCACCAGTACAGGCTGGGGTGTGTCCTGCTGGAGAGCAGCTCTGCAGAGAGGGACCTGGGAGTCCTGGTGGACAGCAGGATGACCATGAGTCAGCAATGTGCAATGTGTCCTTGTGGCCAAGAAGGCCAATAGTATCCTGGGCTGCATTCAGAAAATTGTTGCCAGCAGGTAAAGAGAGGTGATCATCCCCATCTACTCAGCCCTAATGAAGCCACACCTGGAGTCCTGTGTCCAGTTCTGGGCTCCCCAGTACAGGAGGGACACAGAACTACTGGCGTGAGTTCAGAGGAGGACTATAAAGATGATTAGAGGATGGGAGCACCTATTACACCGGAACGGGCTGAAAGAGCTGGGCCTCTTTAGCATGAAAAAGAGAAGAGTGAGGGGAGACCTCATTAATGTATAAAAATATCCGAGGGGAGGGTGTCGAGAGGATGGAGCCAGTCTCTTTTCAGTTGTGACCAGTGACAGGATGAGAGGTAATGGGCACAAACTGAAGTGCAGGTGGTTCAGGCTGAATATGAGGGAACACTTATTTACTGTGAGTGTGACATAGCACTGGAACAGGTTGCCCAGAGAGATTGTGGAGTCTCCTTCTTTGGAGATATTCAAAACCTACCTGGATGCCACCCTGGGCAATGTGCTCTAGGTGATCCTGCTTGGCAGGGGTGTTGGACTAGATGAACTTCAGAGGTCCCTTCCAGCCTTGGCCATTCTGAAATTCGGTAATTTTTTTTTTTTCTGTTCATGATCAGGAACAATGTTATTTCATTATAAAAATGGATAAAAGATAAATTCTTGAAAATTAGTGATTTAATGAGAAGAAAATGGACTGCACATTAATCTTGCATCAGTGCTAAACAATCTGGAAAAAAAAATCAAAATGAGAAATTATTTGCTTTTACCAGCACCCTTTCCAATTGTAAATACTGAAGTTTAAATCACATGCATGATTTGAAGTGAGAATGTAAAACTAGATTTGCTGGTAGTAAAACTACATTAAGCATTAAAATAAAACTTTTACTATCACTTTAAAAATATTTTTTTACATAGAAAATAATTTTATTTGCAAATGGCATATACTTTAAAGATCAGTGAATTAAAACTAAGGGAATAGAAACAAAATCTACATGAAAACTGAATTCTTTTTCACATATTTTTGGCTTAAAATACAATATTTTTTCACAAAAATAAGTTTTTATGTATGAAATGACATAGGAATTCTAAAATATTTATTAGCCATATTACCACTTTGTAAACATTTTTTATTCTTTCCCTTTGATAAATAAAAATACCTCTTTTCAAGACAATTAGACTCAGTTTTGATACTGTACCTGAGTATCTGAAAGGCCTTAACTGGACTGAGGACATAATATCTCCTTTAATGTACTTGTTATGTATCTATCTTGCCAAAAATTTTAAAATAAATTTATGAAGTTTTGAAATAAGTTAATGAAGTTTTTCTAATTGTTTAATCTAAATTAGTTTAAAACACTTGAATGTTAGAATGTTTTCAATGAAAACTAATAACAAGGAGAAGATTTTTCTTTCTGTGGTTTACAGAAAAAGCTCTTTTATAACAACTGATTGCATTTCTTTTGGTATGCCCTGGATTTTTATTTTTATTTTTTATAATTGTTAATGGCTTCTGATAATACTCTGTAAGACATTGTTAGGAAAAAATAAATAAAACCCCTCATCAGATATTCTGTGCAGAAGACAAATCCGTCATACTGATAAATCAGGTCTATGCTCAAAGTGACAATTCTTACTGTAAGTTCCAGGCTGTTGTGCTGCTCAATAAATTTTGGGAATAGAGAAAAAAAAAAAAAAAGAAATCTCTCCTACTGCTGTACTTAGCACAGACAGCAAGCATCCGATGGCTCCAGCAGATGTTTCTGCTTCAGACTTAAGACAGTTAAAACTTTACATACTCATTTTAATTACTCCTGCAGGTGCAAACCCTGACACAGAACTGCACAGAAGAATGTGACTTTAGAAATAGAATGAGAGTTTAGGGATAGGATTATTCATATGCTAAAAGTTAGATACATAAATGTATAACTACATCTACACAGAATATAGATAGATACTTGCTTTCATAAGTTAAGACATACCAGTGACCAAACTTTGTGATCAGAGTTGTAATAATACCATTTACTGTTTTATTCTGTTGCTTGCTACTTCCTTCATAGTTCTGAGTAATCCAAACAGCAGCAGCAGCAGTAGCTAAGCACACAGCTAAGCAGTGTTTTGGTAATGTTCTGTGTTTTTAATTGACGATGGGGAAATGCAGCATGTAGAAATAGCTGCAGATTTTCTGTTGGACTCACACAGGGCAAGTATTTCTTGCAGGAGATAAACAAGTAGCTGCCTAAGGTCTGAATGTGTAATAAAATACTTAGAATGCCATGTTTTACTGCTTGTTTTAATATGGTGCCAGTTTGAAAGGTAATGAGTAGCAACACGTAGTACAGGACAATATTCTTTTATTTAGAGCATTGACAGAAAAATGCTGTCACATCAGTTGCATACCAAATTCTAAGCAGTTAAAAAGATTTGCAGCCTTGTTAAGGTTCAGGACAGAACACATCAAATTAGGTAGTATTTATATTTAAGTAATACATGTCTACTGCTTTTTCCAAACTCTCCAACAGATTTGTTGTATAAAGACCAAGATCAATCTTATGTTTTGTGTAAAGACCTCAGTTTCTTACAGATACCACAGCTATAAGTCATAATTAAAATTTTGTACTGGCATACCTATAGAAGGTTATAGGGAACAAAAAGAAAAAAAAATCCTTTTACCAGTAATGAGATTATGGAATGTGTCTTTAAATTATTGTAATTGTTTTAAGATAATTTTTCAGATCTGGTCTTCATATTCTTTTGGTATTGCTCATTTTGTTCCTTCTCCCCCTTGTCTTTAGCCTCTATGAGAAGGAAATTTCAGTGGTTTTTGTTTGTTTGTTTGTTTTAAATCTTGTTAATGATAAGTAGTTAGAAATTCCACAGAAACAGAAACAAAGAAAAAATACATGGGACATGTAATATATGAAGAAGATGTTAGCATAAAAGAACATAGATGTTTTCATGCCAAATTTTAACCTTCATTTCTTCAGTTGTTTTAAATATGATACCTACAGACATTTTTGTCATATGCACTTTGTTACATTTTGAAGATTGAAAACTATTCGTTTGTATTAAGCTCATTTTATGTCAGTGCTGAAGACTGAATTTAACTGAATACTGAATTTAATACTGAATTTAAACTCTATTGTCCAATACAGGTTTGTATCTTTTTTTCTGGTTTTCCAATTATAATAGATTTAGCCTGAATAGTGCTTAAAACAAAGAAACAAACAATAATGAAAGCAAATCAATCAATCAAACAAAAAAAAAAAAACACACAACACAAACACAAAAGACCTTACAAATTTGTAGAAGAAGCTTTCAGCTGTGTGGTATGGTAATGTAGTGTGCACAGAATTAATATAAATATATATATATATATCTATAATCAAATCAGCATTGTATGTTTCTTAATGTTCAGTTTAATACAAAATTTTATTTTTTCTAAATCATACTCTGTTGTCCATTTCCAATAATTCCAACAGTAAAGAACAGCACTTTGTTTGCTTTTATTCTAAGTACTTATGCAAGCTTTCCCATTAACTGGAAATAAATTTAATTATACAGTAAAAAGAGCCATGGTTACACTTTAAAAGTGTTTCCCTGAAGTGGGTAGCCCAACTTGTAAGAGTGGTCTAAATCTTTCCTCAAGACCAGCAAGACATTGCTTATACTCTCTCCTCATAAAGCTTGTTTTCACTCAGACTAACACAATTCTTTTCCCAATATACCCGAATTAGTAGGAACAGAAAACACAGAATGTAGGGAAAGTAAATTTAACACTTTTTCCAAAACTTATAAACAGCTATTCACTTACCAAACTCTCACCTCCATCTGGCTCATCAGATCTTTACCATAGTCTGTCTTACCCTGTGTTTGAACCTTACCAGTGCTCATCGGGACAAACAGATTTCTAGTCTGAAATATTGAAAGGTTTTGATAGTTCTCAGAAAGTGATTTTGAATTTTCTTGCTTCACTACACTGCAGCTATGTAGAGAGAATCTTGGAGTGGTACAGGAGAGTCTAAATTTAATCAGGAATTATATTAATCCCTGTTTCTAAATTCATTTTTTTCTCTTCTTTTTATCCTGTTAGGTAGCCCCTTCCTATTTTAAATAACTGCAACCTTTGGCTCTCTGTCTTGCTTTGATGCCATAGCATGTTTATTTAGCCAAGCCCTTGAAGAAAGCCCCCAAATTGGTATCACAATAAATGTTTTACTCCCTCCCAATAATATAGACGTGAGGACAAGGGTTGAAAGGCTGTGATAGACAACTTAGATCTACCAAAAAGTAAATACTGCACGTACTGCAAAATAGGTCCTTTGATCAAGATGGGAAATTTTAGTTCAAAGAACAAGGGTTTCATTTCTAGTTTAAGTGTGTGTGAACAGCTGGCTGGCACTGTTAGTTAGAATCAATGGATCTCCATTTCTTTTCCTTTTTTCCTCTAAAGCACAACCAGTTTTATTTGATGGCTCCACATTCTAGAGGACAATTTTATTTTATTTTATTTATTTTATTTTATTTATTTTATTATTTTATTTTATTTTATTTTATTTTATTTTATTTTATTTTATTTTATTTTATTTTATTTTATTTTATTTTATTTTTACACGCAGCAGATTTCCACTCAATTCTCTATTTTTATTTATTGTTTACAAAAGCACCTAGATTATTCTGCTTATACTTTTCACTGTAATCAGATTTATTCCAAGCCCAGCCCAGGTAACCCATCAGAACTAGCATGAAAACAGAAGTTCTTACTGAAATGTGCCTAAAATTTTAAGCCCACTTAATCTACTTCACTGACACTTTGTCATAGAAGAAGGTCTCAGAAATAGGCCTATGTTTGTTCTATTTTCTTTTTCTACGGACAAAAGGAAAAAAACTTATCTAATTGCATTCTAATGGTGTTAATTATACCAGTGGAAAGACATTATTTTTTCTATCTACAGAACAAAGTTAATTACTAGTAGCTGTATTCTTTTTATTAGCTAATACTTGTTCTGGTACCTCATTAGTTTTTCATATGTAACATATATAACTTGACTAAACTGTTGTTTTGTTCTCATGGTGTTTATAATCATATATGAGAGAAAGTTAGGTTTATAGCGGCTGCTTGATATGCCCGACAAACAGCACTAACCACAGGGATGAAAACATAGAGAAACTGCAAGGAATACTTCTGAAACTAATCTATTTTATCAAAAATTAAATAGTAAGTATCTTTTCAAAAAATTATCATGTTTCTTTTACTCACAGAGGAAGGAATGCATTTTTTTTCACCCAAATGTTTAGCCCTTATGTCCTTTTTATTTAATGTATGTGGACTTTTACATTAGATGTCTTTCTCTGCATTCATTTATGAAAGAAGATGTAATGCTTCCTCAGTCTTTTTCTGTGCTTTTTGGCTTGTACACTTTCATCATTATCATCATCATGGATAAACAAGGAGCTCCTGGCCAAACTCAAGCAGAAAAAGGAAGTATACAGAGGGTGAAAGCAGGGACAGACAGACTGGGAGGAATACACAGACATTGCCTGAACAGCCAGGGGTCATGTTAGGAAAGCCTTTTAGAATTAAATTTGGCCAGGTATATCAAGGGCAAAAAGACATGGTTCCAGGGGAAAATTGGTTTTAAAAGGAAGATTAAGAAAATTGTGGGCCACCTCTGGAAGGAAACGGAAAACTAGGTTACTTGAGATATAAAGAAGGCTTAGGTACTTAATGACATTTTTGCCTCAGTCTTCATGAACAAGAGTTCCAGCAACATAGCTGAAGCCCCAGAAGGTGAAGGCAAGGACTGACAGAATGATGAACTGTAGGAGAAAATCAGGTTTGAGAGCATCTAAGGAACCTAAAGGTACACAAGTCCATGGGACCTGATAAGATACATCCTAGGGTCATGGATCTATTAGCACGAGTCCAGAGGAGGGTCACGAGGATGATCATGGCGCTGGCAAACCTCTCCTATGAAGACAGACTGAAGGAGTTGGGGTTGTTCAGCCTGGAGAAGAGAATGATCTGAGGAGACCTCATAGTGGCCTTCCAGTACCTAAAGGGTGCCTATAGGAAAGCTGGGTAGAGACTCTTTATCAGGGAATGTAGTGTTAGGACAATGAGTAATGGTTTTAAACTAAAAGAGGAGAGATACAGACTACATATGAGAAAGAAATTATTTAGTGGTGAGGCCCTGGCACAGGCTGCCCAGAGAAGCCATGAATACCCCTTCCCTGGAAGTGCCCAAAGCCAAGCTGGGTGAAGCTTTGGGCAACCTGGTCTGGTGGGAGGTGTCCAGGCCCATGGCAGGGGGGTTGGACCTAGATGTTCTTTAAGGTCTCTTCCGATCCAAACCATTTTATCATTTTTTTGATTCTATGATCATCAGCTTTATACCTTAATACAAAAGTTAAACCACCTCATTATACTCTCAGGTAAATATAGAGCTTTATTTATAGAGAGATGGAAATATTTTTCTGCTCTCTGGAGCTTGAATGTCTTCTGCATGTGACAGGGCTTGGGTTTGGAGTTTAAATAAGGTAGGTATTGAAAGCTCTGGACAGGCTTTATGGGGGTGCAGGAAGATGGGTCCCCTGGAAACTAGCAATGCATTTCCTAAGGAGTGTTTCATAGCAATCCAATAAAACAAAAAACTTTACCTGCTTTTTAGGATTTTTCCACAGAGGACTGAAGAATCTCAGTAAAACTAAAACAGAACAAAGACTCTAAAATAGTCAGGGATCATTGGTGAAATAACCTGTTGCCTCTGCAGGTTGTTTTCTCGCCTCAGATTTCATATCTGAGCTTGTCTTTTTAATACCCTAACACATTTTTTGGCCTCCTCTGTTTCCAGATTTCTTTCCTACAGTGCATGCATGATGCTGCAGACTCACCTGCTTGCAGAAGTGTCTGAGGCCAAACCTTACTGTTCTCAGTTATCATTTCTAGCCTGCTTTCAAAAGTAAATCTTTCTCACTCTTTCCATCAGATTATTCTCTTCTTTTTCCCATTTTCCAAACCCTACTCTGGAAAGTTGTGTTGTTTTTGTTGTTAACTGCCAGTCTCATCAGGTCTCATTTATTATCTCAATCCAAGGCACAATTTTTCCTTTACTCATACCCTATAGAATTTCTTTCCCTTAGTCAATGGTTTTGTTTACAAATGTAGCACATATTAGCATTGTCACTCTATTGTTTGAATGGTGCTGTTGATTTATTTTTGCAGAAAAAAAATGTTTTAGTAAAAAGCCCTATTACATGTACTGTTCAAGAGCATTTGATTTGTGAATCATAGAATCATAGAATATCCCAAGTTGGAAGGGACCCATAAGGATCATCGAGTCCAACTCCTGGCACCGCACAGGTCTACCCAAAAGTTTAGACCATGTGACTAGAGTGCACAGTCCAATCGCTTCTTAAATTCAGACAGGCTTGGTGCAGTGACTACTTCACTGAGGAGCCTGTTCCAGTGTGCGACCACCCTTTCGGTGAAGAACCTCTTCCTGATGTCCAGCCTAAACTTCCCCTGCCTCAGTTTAACACTATTCCCGCCGGTCCTATCACTGGTGATTACAAATATTGAAGTCATGAATGAAGCTCTGAAAGCTTGGGAGTTTACTTTACAATGTATTAATTTGCATAACGTAAGGTGCAAGAACGCTTTATGTGGAAAACAGAAATGGAATAGTTTTATCTTCCATCTAGAGAAATGAACGGAGATAGCATAACAGTACCCTGCACTGACAGTGGTGCTCCTGCTCAGCTGGGGACAGATCACTAGCCAGTGTAAACAGCATAGCTGCAGCAATCACAGGAGCTACACTAATTTATGCAAGCTGAAGTTGTGGCTCTAGAAAACATTAGTAAAAACAGGAAAAATGGAAATAAAGTTTGCATTTTTTTTAATTACCTTTTGATATTTGGTTATTCTTGTAGCACTGAATTAAAATGGTAATAATAGACAGCCAGTCTGAAATGGCAAAAGGTAATTCTAACTAGCAGAAAAAGTGTTCCTGTGTCATGGACACAGCATCACAGCACAGCCTAACTGTGCAGCTGAAAGCACTTTTTCCATTCATGAGAACACACACTGAACAGTCACAATAAACAGGATATGTCTAAATTAATCCATGTTCTATAAACAGAAACAGCTATACTGGATCAAGCTCTAACAGTGGTAGCTGTAATTCAGTGTGTCTTTCAGTCTGGATGATTCTGTACATCATGAAAGAAGATCTTGTAATGCATCCTCTGGCTTTTGGGACTTTTTGAGATAAAAAATGTATTTCTATCTTCAAAATCCATTCTAGACATTTATTCAATTAATATTTCTCATGTAGTGTTGACATTTTACTAGGCATAATATCAATAGATTCTGTGGCTCGGTTGGCCATTCTGTATTAAAATCCATCTGTTAAAAATTAAACTAAACAAAACCCTGTATCTGATAATTTCACTTGATAACTTTGAATTAATTTTATGCTATAAAATATACAAAAGTGGTTTGTATATATATATATAGTCAGTATTTTAAAGAAAACAATAATTATCATTATCATTAATTTAATTAATATCATTAATTAAATTAATTAATTAATATCATTATCATTAATTACTTCAACTTCCCGGACATATCCTGGAAACACAACACGGCACAGAGAAAGCAGTCTAGGAGGTTTCTGGAGAGCGTGGGAGATAGCTTCCTGACGCAGCTGGTCAGTGAACCCACCAGGGGTGGTGCCCCGCTAGACCTTCTCTTCACAAACAGAGAAGGACTGGTGGGAGATGTGGTGGTCAGAAACTGTCTTGGGCAGAGTGACCACGAAAGGGTAGAGTTCTCTATTCTTGGCGAGGCCAGGAAGGGGACCAGTAAAACTGCTGTATTGGACTTCCGGAGGGCTGACTTTGAGCTGCTCAGGACGCTGGTTGGCCGAGTCCCTTGGGAGGCGGTTCTGAAGGGCAGAGGAGTCCAGGAAGGCTGGGCGCTCCTCAAGAAGGAAATTGTGATGGCACAGGAGCGGTCCGTCCCCACGTGCCCAAAGACGAGCCGGCGTGGAAGAAGACCGGCCTGGCTCAACAGAGAGTTGCGGCTTGTGCTTAGCAGAAAAAAGAGGGTTTATAATCTTTGGAAAAAAGGGCGGGCCACTGAGGAGGACTACAAGGATGTAGCGAGGCTGTGCAGAGAGAAAATTAGAAAGGCCAAAGCTCATCTGGAGCTCAATCTGGCTACTGCCGTTAAAGATAACAAAAAACATTTTTACAAATACATCAACGCAAAAAGGAGGACTAAGGAGAATCTCCATCCTTTACTGGATGCGGGGGGAAACTTAGTTACAAAAGATGAGGAAAAGGCTGAGGTGCTCAATGCTTTCTTTGCCTCAGTCTTTAGCGGCAAGACCGGTTGTTCTCTGGATACCTGGTACCCTGAGCTGGTGGAAGGGGATGGGGAACAGGATGTGGCCCTCGCAATCCATGAGGAAATGGTTGGCGACCTGCTACGGAGCTTGGATGTGTGCAAGTCGATGGGGCCGGATGGGATGCACCCGAGGGTACTGAAAGAACTGGCGGAGGAGCTGGCCGAGCCGCTTTCCATCATTTATCGGCAGTCCTGGCTATCGGGGGAGGTCCCAGTTGACTGGCGGCTAGCCAATGTGACGCCCATCTATAAGAAGGGCCGCAGGGCAGACCCAGGGAACTATAGGCCTGTCAGTTTGACCTCAGTGCCAGGAAAGCTCATGGAGCAGATTATCTTGAGGGTCATCACGCGGCACTTGCAGGGCAAGCAGGCGATCAGGCCCAGTCAGCATGGGTTTATGAAAGGCAGGTCCTGCTTGACGAACCTGATCTCCTTCTGTGACCAAGTGACACGCTTGGTGGATGAGGGAAAGGCTGTGGATGTGGTTTACCTTGACCTCAGTAAGGCTTTTGACACAGTTCCCCACAACATTCTCCTCAAGAAACTGGCTGCTCGGGGCTTGGACTGGCGTACGCTTCGCTGGGTTAGAAACTGGCTGGATAGCCGGGCCCAGAGAGTTGTGGTGAATGGAGTCAAATCTGGTTGGAGGCCGGTCACTAGTGGTGTCCCCCAGGGCTCAGTACTGGGGCCGGCCCTCTTTAATATCTTTATCGATGATCTGGATGAGGGCGTCCAGTGCACCCTCAGTAAGTTTGCAGATGACACCAAGCTAAGTGCGTGTGTCGATCTGCTCGAGGGCAGGAAGGCTCTGCAGGAGGATCTGGATAGGCTGGAGCGATGGCCTGAGGTCAACTGTATGAAGTTCAACAAGGCCAAGTGCTGGGTCCTGCACCTGGGGCGTAAAAACCCCAAGCAGAGCTACAGGCTGGGAGATGAGTGGCTGGAAAGCTGCCTGGCCGAGAAGGACCTGGGAGTATTGGTTGATAGTCGGCTGAACATGAGCCAGCAGTGTGCCCAGGTGGCCAAGAAGGCCAACAGCATCCTGGCCTGTATAAGAAGCAGTGCGGCCAGCAGGTCTAGGGAAGTGATTGTGCCCCTGTACTCGGCTCTGGTGAGGCCGCACCTTGAGTACTGTGTTCAGTTTTGGGCCCCTCGCTACAGGAAGGACATGGACGTGCTCGAGCGAGTCCAGAGAAGGGCAACGAGGCTGGTGAGGGGTCTGGAGAACAAGTCTTACGAGGAGCGGCTGAGGGATCTGGGCTTGTTCAGCCTGGAGGAGAGGAGGCTCAGGGGCGACCTTATCGCTCTCTATAGGTACCTTAAAGGAGGCTGTAGCGAGGTGGGGGTTGGTCTGTTCTCCTACGTGCCTGGTGACCGGATGAGGGGGAATGGGCGAAAGTTGCGACAGGGGAGTTTTAGGTTGGATGTTAGGAAGTACTTCTTTACCGAAAGGGTTATTAAGCATTGGAACGGGCTGCCCAGGGAGGTGGTGGTGTCACCATCCCTGGAGGTCTTTAAAAGATGTTTAGATGTAGAGCTTAGCGATATGGTTTAGTGGAGTACTTAGTGTTAGGTCGGAGGTTGGACTCGATGATCTTGAGGTCTCTTCCAACCTAGAAATCTGTGATACTGTGATCTTTCAACTAAGAAAGTTCATCCAGGCTTTGGTTCAGTCTGAGAAATTAATCTTGGGAAATTAACAGCATTGAAAGAAGAGTTACCATAACATGTACCTGCTTAAAAGCTGTGGCTTCTATGTTCTGGCTGTTTGTCTACTTTTATACACCTATGGTGGTGTAATAAAGCAAACTCACCTGTAACAGCCTTGTTCAGTAACAAATGTTACTAGAAGTTTCTTCATACTTATGTCTCATCATCTCATCATTGCTATTTACTACTACCCCACTGTCAACACCACCACCACCAGCCCCAATAAAATAAATAAATAAATAAAAATATCCAAAGGCAAAATATGGTCTCATGTGATGTATAAAGTCATCTTTTCGGCACAAATATGACAAGAACATTTCAAGTTGCCACAAAAAGCAACTGTCTGGGATAATCTCTTAAAACCACCAGTTAACAGTCATTGCTGTTGTTAGCAACAGCTTCTAACTTCTGTTTCCTCTTGATTCTGTCTACAAAGTTATTCTCTACACTGCACAAATCTTTGGTTAAAACTCCAGTTCAATAATGGCATAGCAAAAGCAAATAATTATTTTCTGCAACACATGGTCCTCTTCTCATTATTTAAAACAATATGCGGCTCTGCACTGTCAACTTCTTCCCTTATTGATTTCATATATTTTCATGTTATTTCAAAATGAATGTGTCAGTTAATAGGTTTCTGGATAGAGCTGAGTCACATATATTTTTAGCTCTGTTTCTGAGGAAAGTACAGTCAGAGGTCCCAAGTTCTGGTATCAGAATTATTAGTTCCACGCTCAGAAATAACTTTCATAGAAGATGAAAACCACTGAGAAGAAAAAATACAAATTATTTAAAATGTATGTGAACATAATTTCTTACTTTACTTATTACAAATAATCAATTCTATGAGTGTTACTTGAGGGAAAAAAACAAACAAACAAAAAAACCACTTGAGTATTGATGCAAACTAGAACTTGCAATTGTTCACAGTTCACCAAATCCAATTGATAGTAATATTCAATATTATTTCTGTAAATTTGTATTTCATGACTTTGTGAATCAGAAGAATACAAATTTAGATTGAGAGGTGCATATTATGTACAAATTTGGTTCCCTATCTGTCTTGTAGAATCTACTCTGACTGGCATATTTGCACATGGCATTCTGTCTTCACCAGTTGTAAGTATTGAGTTTGTTCTGAGGCAATGATATCCTAAGGTTAAGCAATGTTCAAATCTGGTCTTCAAATTCAGGATATTCTTCAGTCATACTGTAAAAATATTGGAAATACTGTTATTCGTAAGACCTGTACCCTATGTCAAATCTGAAATATAACAGAGGAAAAGTATTAAAAAAATAAAAATACTTATTTTCCCTGAGATGTAGAAGAATGGATAAAGAACATTACTTTTTTTTGTTTCACTGTGTTCTGGTTCCAGGCTATCAGCTTCTACATTACAAACTACAATAGCTTTGTTACTAAATGTCGTGTACCACAGTATTGTGGAAATATACTTGAAATTTCTGGTCAAAAATACCAAATCACTCACTGTTCTAATGTTTAGAAAGTGGAAAAGTTCACTGGAAAATAATCATTATGCTGTCTATTTGAAAATGTTTTTGCGGAATTTCTGCAATCTGTGTTTTATTTATTTGATGAACAGCTGACAGTCATGCTGCTAAAGGCTACTTCATCTTACTGAGCCTTGCATTACTCACTAAAGGTTTTTATCTTAAGATTCACGATTTGTATTCATGGGTAACTTCTTACAATAACACAGCTAAGCCATTACCAGACTTCTGTCTTTTGTTTTTCTTTAGAAAGATTTAGTTTATGCTCTTCCATATCATAGCATGGACAGTGGCTCACAAATGAAAATAATAATGGCTTAACATCAAACCTTATTTTAGAAAAGCTTCCATAGTCAGTCTGGATTTAGAATCAGGGATAGAAATTCACCCATTTTTAGTTAAAAAAAAATAAAATAAAATAAAAAAGAGCTAAATATATGCACTCATTTTAGAATCTGGTTCTTGGCTTCTTATTCAGCTACAGGACATCTCTCAAAAGTAGCATCTGGCCACTGGTCATGGAGAAATTCCAAGTGTTTTGTCTTGATGGTATATAAATATGCATATATATGCATTAAATATTATAAATATAAAGTATCATATATAGAAAATATTGCAACAACATACCATAATATATATGTCATAGAGAATATATACTATATTTTTTTTTTCTTCTATATTGTTGATTATCTATGTTTGTTTAGTTTTGGGGGGTGGATGGGGGGTGGTGTTTTTGCTTTTTTATTTGTTTGTTTGTTCTTAAAATTTTTGTCTTATGCTATATATTAAAATCTGTCTTTGAATGGACATGATACCCCCATGTTGGGCTAAAACATGCTCAGTCAAAGTATGTGAGACCATGACATAAAAGATCCCATAAAAAACTGTAGAGAAGATGAATGCATCCTGCTGCCCCTCAGAGCTACCCACAGGATTCTCTATCCAGTCAAGATAAGACCTGCACCCTGCCTCAGCATCATGTGAAAAGGTGTGAAATGTCCTTTAAAATGAATCAGGAGTTCAAATATTCAACATCCAATTAACAGAAAACTGTCTTAGTTTTTCTAGGTTTCTTTTGGCCTAATGGGGACTAAGCAGAAGCTAGCACTGCAAAGGCAAGTTTGTGTAACTTCAAGGACAGTTATGTAACTTCAAAGGTTTCATAATATCTGCCAGGCACATGAGAAATAATCAAGATTATGCCTCTAAAACAAACTGAATGCAGAGTTAGAGGCTTGGTGTGGTAGACAAACAACCACCACACAGCCACTGCCAGGCTTAATAATAAATAAAGTATTTGGAAGTAACATTTCAACATTATCTTCTCTTAATAGTAAGTCTACACATACAATGCTGAGCTGAAAAGGTTCCAGTGTCCTAGCAGTTCTCCAGTTTTTCCTATCAACCCATATTTAAAAACATTATAAGCATTAGTACTAGGAGTTTCAACTCTTTTTTAGAAAGACAGGATCATGAACTGGTTTGTTTCCTAAGTTTCAAAGCAATTAGCACCCACCCATTGTAATCTAAGTCATTGCCAGCCCTCTGTATTTGAGGGTATAATTTTATGCATATACTGCCCTGGTACCCAGACACTTTGCTGGGCAAGACCATGACTTGGACTAGCTTAAGTCAGTGTGTGTAAGGAGATAGGGAGAGCAGTAGCTGGAAGTAACTGTTCAACAGGACAATCAGTTCTTGTTTTAAAAAAAAAAAATGAAATTTTGCTAGTGGAGGAGCTTAAATGCTGATTTTTATGCCAGAAATAACCTTTGTGCTTCACAAAATTTTTAATGGGCAAAAAAACTGTTACAGAGGAAAAGCCTGAATGTTAACTACTAAAAAGATGGAAAAAAAAATAAAGGAGAGAAGAAGTTCTCAGAATTAGAGGAAATCTTTTTATCAGACTGTGAGAGCTTGCAGTGACTCATTGGTGAGTCACGTTTGATGTAGAGCTTATTGCTGTTATGTAGTAGCAAGTACATAGCAGACCTTCCTTGCATGTTTAAGTTTTTAGTTCTTGCTTATGGGATAGCTCATCTTGTGCTGTACAGACCTATGAAATTTGAGTCTGAAAACATAACTGTTAGATACTACAAATGCTGCACCATGGATGACTTGTTCAATTGCTGTGAAGGGTATGTACTGATGACATTAATGCATTCAAATGTACTGAATTACAGATTTCAGAAATGTCGATATCAGAACAGATCACAGAATCACAGAACGGCCAAGGCTGCAAGGGACCTCTGAAGGTCTGACATCTAGTCCAACCCCGCTGCTGAGCAGGATCACCTAGAACACATTGCCCAGGGTGACATCCAGGCAGCTTTTGAATATCTCTAAAGAAGGAGACTCCACAACCTCTCTGGGCAACCTGTTCCAGTGCTATGTCACACTCACAGTAAAGAAGTGTCCCCTCATATTCTGCCAGAACCTCCTGTGCTTCGTTTTGTGCCCATTGCCTCTCGTCCTGTCGCAGGGCACAACTGAAAACAGATGGCTTCATCCTCTTGACACCCTCCCCTCAGGTATTTATATAAATTCCCTGAGATATTTATATACAATAATGAGGTCTCCCCTCACTCTTCTCTTTTCCAGGCTAAACAGGCCCAGCTCTTTCAGTCTGTCCTGGTACAACAAGAGCTCCAGTCCACTAATCATCTTGGTAGCCCTCCTCTGAACTCACACCAGTAGTTCTACGTCCCTCCTGTACTGGAGATCCCAGAACTGGACACAATGCTCCAGGTGTGGTTTCACCAGGACTGAGATCTAATGTAAGATCAGTTAATTCCATGGACTTATAGAAGAAATAGCACTGTTTCTCTTTAACTTTTCAGAATAAGTGAACAACCACATTTTTGTAGGGAAGATAGAAAATTTATCTTCAGCTACTTTGTTGTGCAGTTTATACACAAGACTAAGTGGTCTAACAGCAATGCTCTACGAGAACACATACAGCATGAGAGCTAGAGATTGCTCTTCCTTTGTTTGACACAATACTTTAAGTATATTTTGAAAAGGCATGAAATTGTACTTGAGTTTGCATTTTGTTAAGATTAGCCTATCAAATTTCATTTTTCAAATAACATAGACATGCTTTAAGTGAACAGAAACTGTGTTGGTCCACTGATTTAACACAGTAACTCTGAATGCACAAAGTATAAGAGGGATGGGAAACAGTCCTGCCATTACAAAACCTGGATCCTGGTAAGCAGATATTTACTTTTTTTCACAGAGGTATATATCTAAGCTTTAGAGGAAAATGCCACTAACCTTTCTGACATGACATTCCATTCTTTAGCTTTATGATATGTACATTCTGAATAATAGTCTATATGGCAAAAAGCTTTTGCATGAAGGTAACCTGAATGAAACAAGTGTTTCCCATCCAGCTAGCTTCATAACTAGCTGCTTATTTTATAGTCTGTTACTTAAAAAGTCATTGGTTATTTCCAGTAATTAATATACCTTTTAAAGTAACTTGAAAGAATCTGTTGCCAAATGCTGACTCCAAGATAGGAACTTAGTTTGTCTGAGCAAGGGGCACAATACTTCTCTTAACAATGCAACCGTATGCTATAGGGAAACTGTGGTGCCTGTTTTGTTTGCAAATAAGTGAAATAACAGTACGCAACAGAAAAGTTTGGCAGAGCTCCAAATACAATCACATGGCATTATTTCTCTCAATATGTACCTTCAACTAACTTTCTGTGTCTGATGACCCTTTTATTCACTTTTATCTACATCCTTGTTCCCCCTTTTTGTTAAAAGGTGAAAAGTCCTTTTGAAAATCAGTCTTCTTTAGTGAGCGCAAAGTAATAGGTTTCTTTTATGTCAACCTTTTAACTAAAAAAAAAAAAAAAGGTACAGGGCACTGTGAAATTATCAAGGCAATTGAACCTGCATGTTTCACACAGAGAATTAGCATTGTTAGGTGAAGCTGTGAAGATAAAATCTCTAGCCTTGAGAAATTTTATTGTGAAATGGTTTTCTTATCAGTGAGGTTAATGAAGATGTCAGCAAATGGGATGAGGTTTTGCCAAATGGAATTACTTTCACTTCCAATCCAACTTGGAAAAGGTGTTAATCAGTACATTAATCTTATCAGTAGCTGAGAAGATGACTTTGAAACTGTCAGTTTCTGTTTTTCATTAGGAAAAGCTGAAAAGATAATTATTCTCAAAATCCATATTACCAATATTATTCTTTTTTCCCTCTCTACCCCAAGTGCATACTTTTGCAAAGATTTGACAAGGATGGATGTGTGGATAGGTAAAAGGATTACTTGTAAATGGAGGTGA
This sequence comes from Anser brachyrhynchus, assembly GCF_964034855.1. Classification (NCBI taxonomy): domain Eukaryota; kingdom Metazoa; phylum Chordata; class Aves; order Anseriformes; family Anatidae; genus Anser; species Anser brachyrhynchus. Next base: position 67,552,684 of record NC_137697.1, on the reverse strand, counting down.
ACTTTCTCTGGAGTTTTCAAGACATGCTTGAACAGCATTTACAAAAAGAACAGCTTTCAAAATACTTGGGAAATATTTGCATGTATAGTCATTTCTAAAACAATATGATATTTTGTAAAATATTACATAGTATGACTTAAAATTATAGTGAAAGCATGACATCAAACAAGACTTATAGGATCTTACATGCCAACCAGTCAATTAGCAAAGAAAATGGGATAATTTTAATTATTTTGTGTTTATGTGATTCTGTGATCCTTGTGGAAGACTTTTAGATCTCAGAGAACTTGTTTATTGGTATTTAGGGAAAACCTTTGCAGAGAACACTGAAATATATTATGTTTGGATTATGTGATGTATTCAGACAGCCTTTCTACAAAAGATAACGTCATTCACAACTGTACGTCTTCTGGACTCTGTGGACTCTGTGCATCTCCTGGACTATATGCTATCAATGTTCTCTGAAAGTGAAGTGAATTCACCAGTGCAAATTAAATCCAGCTGCAGCTGAAGAGTGTATTATAATGATTTATGTCATATAGCAGAAGAAATGTGATGTTACATTTATTTTGTTCGTTTACTTTGCTTGTCTATGTAGACAGTAAACATAGGCTTATATGTTTTAAAATAGTTATTTGATTACGTTTGTTTTTGTTTGTTTGCTTTTAGAAATAAAATACAAGCCAAAAATAAAACACAAGCAGGAAAAATAAATAAATAAATAAATAAATAATAAAGATTAATGCTTGAAGGTCTTAATATTTAGGGTCATTAATCAGAATTAAACCCCAAACTATCATAAAACCATATAATCATTCAGTTTGTTCTGTTTGTTCAGTTCTCTAAGATCATCTAGTCCAACCTTTCTGGCCCTGGACAAGACAGAAAAGATTTGTAAATACTTTGAAATCATTGAGAGGTGAGTAGGTTTTGAATATCTCCAGAAAAGGAGACTCCACAATCTCTCTGGGCAACCTGTTCCAGTGCTATGTCACACTCACAGTAAAGAAGTGTTCCCTCATATTCAGCCTGAACCACCTGCACTTCAGTTTGTGCCCATTGCCTCTCATCCTGTCACTGGTCACAACTGAAAAGAGACTGGCTCCATCCTCTCGACACCCTCCCCTCGGATATTTTTATACGTTAATGAGGTCTCCCCTCACTCTTCTCTTTTTCATGCTAAAGAGGCCCAGCTCTTTCAGCCCGTTCCGGTGTAATAGGTGCTCCCATCCTCTAATCATCTTTATAGTCCTCCTCTGAACTCACGCCAGTAGTTCTGTGTCCCTCCTGTACTGGGGAGCCCAGAACTGGACACAGGACTCCAGGTGTGGCTTCATTAGGGCTGAGTAGATGGGGATGATCACCTCTCTTTACCTGCTGGCAACAATTTTCTGAATGCAGCCCAGGATACTATTGGCCTTCTTGGCCACAAGGACACATTGCACATTGCTGACTCATGGTCATCCTGCTGTCCACCAGGACTCCCAGGTCCCTCTCTGCAGAGCTGCTCTCCAGCAGGACACACCCCAGCCTGTACTGGTGCTTGGGGTTATTCCTCCCTAGGCGCAGGACCCTGCACTTGCCCTTGTTGAACTTCATGAGGTTCCTCTCTGCCCAACCCTCCAGCCTGTCAAGGTCCCTCTGAATGGCAGCACAGCCCTCTGGGGTATCAGCCACCCCTCCCAGCTTTGTGCTGTCAGCAGACTTGCTGAGGGTGCACTCTGTTCCATTGTCCAGCTCGTTGATGAATAAGTTGAACAACACTGGACCCAGTACTGACCCCTGGGAGACACTGCTAGCTGCAGGCCTCCAACTAGATTCTGCACCACTAAGCACAACCCTGTGAGGTCTGCCATCCAGCCAATTGCCAGTCCACGTCACATCACCTCAAATTGCCAATTCACTTCAGTTGCCAGTCCACCTCAGCTCACCCAACCTCACACCAAGCAGAAGAAAGAAAGAATATGAAGATTGGTAATGACATCATGAATCTAATACCAGAGACCAATACTCTGATTTTGTTGCTGTCGCAGGACAAAGTCTCTTGTGCTTCAGAGTCGTTTGCAGGACTAAGGGAGATACTTGCCTTTTAAAGTTTTTGTTTGTTTGTTTGTTTGTTTGTTTGTTTTCTTATTGTGTTTCCTGTCTCCGGAGCATTACATTATATGTAAGGTTTTTCAGGTGATGGAATGGAGAAAGCATGTGTGTACAAGAGTTCACTATAGCTTTTCTAAAAACTTTCAGTTTCGGTGACTATCACAACTTACAGTCACTGCTGAAAATTCTGCACACATGCTCTCCAAGGTTTTTCAGGTCAAGCTGACAGGCCAGCAGGCAGTTTTCCCCATCACCTCTACTATGAAAAATCGACTTTATATACTTCAGCCTCTATTTCTTATGCTGTGCAGTTCAGTTACAATTTCAGTGTTGACTCGTATTTCTCATCAAAAGTACAAAATAGCATACTAATAACAACCATCAGTTTAATGTAATACTGTCAATCTGATCTTGGCAAGTCTCATGCCAGCTACTAACAAATGGCAAAAATTGTTTGCCTCTAAGGTACTCCTCCAACCCTATGGTTATTATGGCTGATTATCACTTGGAATGTATATTCCCAGTTCTGTATTTTTAGCTGTACGAAGTAAGGGCATTCCTTAACCACTATGTTTCTTATTCTGAGCTTGTTTGATTTCCATCATCCTCTCTTCTCTTTGGAAATTAATAACAACTGAGTATTCAGTGCATACTGGCCTTTATGGTTTTTGAATCAAATCTATGCTCTCATTTTTATATGAATTAAAGCATCTAGAGAAGAACAAACATAGCATACACCTAAAAAGAAATATTGTTTTCTTATCACAAGATAAAAATAGCAATGCTGAGTTAAACTAAGTCCAGGATTTTTTCTCTGACTATAGTTTGATATTATGTACCTACGTATAGGCATAGGAGCAAAAAACCCTGACATTTAATGCTTTTAAACTCTGTGATAAGGATCCTGAGTCAGTGGTGGTATCTTTATATTTAATAGCCCCTGATGCCTTTTTTTTTTTTTTTCTCTGATTTTTTTCAGTGGGTTTTGGATCTACTGACAACTTTTAACAACAATCAAATCTTGCAGCAAAGCATTTTATAGCTTATGCACTCAGAATGTGAAGAAATATCATCTTCTGTGGCATTAAAACATCTCTTTGATAGTTACATGTTCTATCCCACATTTGTTGTATTAAGCTAAGAGGTAGATAATGCTTCTCTGTTTATTTTTTATGGTACATATGACTTTAAAAACCTCTACCCACTCCTTCCTGTACAACACACAAACAGACATGTACAAACACAACTATAATCATGGAGTTTCATTATTCCACCTTTGTAATTTGTTCCATACAGCTTTAGCCTTTCTTTCCATCTCTGTAACCACTATATAATTTTTAAATCCATATAAGAACTGAACTGATCTTAGAGATGGAAGTAGTATATATGGTCACACTGTAGTATTAGCATTCTATTTTTTTTAACTGCTACTAAATATATATATATATTTATATAAAACTTTATGTTATCAGTCTGTATGTCGCTGTATAATACTCAGTTTTGAATTCATTACTACCCAAGAAAGGAAAGGCTGTGTTTTGCTTAAATATGAATAACATAACTCTTATCTGAATTGAATAATAGTAACCATTTTATTATCCAGTCATTCAGTAACAATTTACTCTGCAACTCTTCACAGGTAGTGTGTATGGTCACTCCCCAAAATAGCTCAGCAAACTTTGTATGCTTATTGTTTATTTTATTTTTTAATCTTGATCTCAAGACACAACCCTAAACACATTTTAATCCTACAAAATATCTCTTTATTTAATTCTTCTCAATTTCCAGCATGCAACTATTTCTACTAGTAGAAAAACATTTCAAATCAGAACAGTAACAGAAGAGAACTGCCTAAGAAGACAGGAAATATTTGCAGTGATAGCTATTGCCAGTTTAGTTAATTCACTTTCATCTTTGAAATGATGGATTATTGATCTTTTGGAAATAAGACCCTAACTAATTTCAGTTACAATACTGATAACTGTGAATTAAAGCATGCAAAAATTAATTAATTTAGAAATGCTTGCATAATTATGTGACAGGCATATCAAAGTAAATCAGTAACAAAGTCATGGACTAAGCATGGGCCTCCTGAAGTCAAGACAATTACCATCATATGGCAGTTGACAGCTCTCCTGACTAGATCTTCCACTCAGCAGGGCAATAAAACTTTTCTAATAAGTAAGTCCTTCAACTAGACAATGAAATTATTCTTCAGAATGGCTACTTATGACAACTACACCTCACACAAACTTCATAGCTATCATCTACATGTGCAACCTCATAGTACTGAAAGAAAAGGAGAAGGGACCAGTATTTAACTGCCTGACTAACACAGGATTTATAAATGATTCATATGATCTTTAGGACCAGACTTTATTTCAGGGCTGAAGAACAGAAAAACAAGACAACCCTCATGGGTTGTGAATGCCTGTGAGTCCTACTTACAATCTTACTCACACTCGGAGAAAAGTAAACCTTTGCTGACTTAGCAGGATCATGATGACACTTGCAAAAGTACAGAGAGACACATGAAAAATTCTGAAAAATAGAAAAAAGTTAGAAAAAAGTACTGGAAACTAGTGTTAAATTTATTGAAAAATAATAAAATTAAAACATTTTTCAGAAAATGTGGCAGTTGTTCTTTCATTGGTATAATATTCAGTTGAGCAGAGTGGAGAAATAAAAATGGAACTATGTAAGAGTTGTCAGTTACACAATGATATAATAGGTACTTTGCCAAAAAATTAGAGAGCTGGGAATGTCCTAGCAATGCAGTAATTTGAATCCTTAACATCATCAGAGTGCTTTATAATCAGATTTTAGATATCTAAATTCTACTGTATTTTTTATTCTGATGGCATCAAACAAGATATCTTGGTATAATCTGGAGCAGAATCAGACTCCTTGGCCTTTCTTTTCTGGCCAATGTACCTGTGTCAAAAAGTTGTCATCAATGCTCTATAGGAAACTCCTGAATTTGTTGTGTCTAGTTGTGTTGTCTTTCCAGCAGGTATCAAAGTGGTCAAAGTCCCTCATGAGAACCAGGACCTGTGACTGTGAGGCTACTTCTGCTGTCTGTAGAAGGCCTTGATGACTTCCTCTTTCTGATCAGGTGGCCTGTAGTAAACACCCACAACAGCATCACCCATGTTAGCTAGCCCTTTTATTCTTACCCATAAACTCTCAACTCAATCTTCATCCACCCTGAGGAGAGTTTCATATATTCTAGCTGGTCTCTCACATAAAGAACAACTTCACCACCTTGACTTCCTGGCCTGTCTTTCCTAAAATCCACATAGCTGTCCATGACAGCATTCAAGTCATGCAAGCTATCCCATGTTTATAATGGCAATGAGATCAAAACCCTGCGACCACACAAAAGTCTCTAATTCTTCCTGTTTATTTCCCATGTTATGTGAATTGGTGTACAGGCACTTCAGAGAGGTATTAAAGCACACCGATATCCCAGGAAGGGTGAAACAGGACCTCCCATAGTCATGTCTTGCAGATGCTTCCTTGACTGCATGCAGTTGCTGGAGGTATCCCCACTTAAGCCTTGTTTTGCTGTTTGGGAGGTCTCTGTAACTCTCCCCTTCCCCTACCTTTCCTAGTTTAAAGACCTCTTCACCAGCTTGGCAAGACTGTGATTGAAGATGCATTTCCCTTCCTCTGACAGTTGGACCCCACCAGCAGACCAGGTTTCTCAAAACAGGTCCCTTGGTCTAAGTAGCTGAACTCCTGGTTGGGTCCAATTCTGTAACCATCTGTTGATTTGCCAGGTTCAATTAGGCTTTTCAAATCCCTTCCCTTTGATGGGGAGGACTGACAAAAACAAAAAACAACAAAAAAAAAAGAAAAGAAGAGGAAAAAAAAAAAAACCTACCTGAACTACAGAAATCTTTAGTGTTGCTCTGTAATCCTTTTTGATATTCCTGAGACTGCTATCACTGTGTTGTGGTTTAACCCGGCCGGCAGCTAAACACCACACAGCCGTTCGCTCACCCTCCCCCCTCCCTCTCTGGGATGGGGGAGAGAAATGGGAAAGTGAAGCCTGTGAGCTGAGATAAAGACAGTTTATTAAGACAGGAAAATAATAATAACAATAATAATAATAATAAAAATAATAGTATTACTACTAATAATGTATACGAAACAAGTGATGCACAATGCAATTGCTCACCACCCGCTGACCGATGCCCAGCCTATCCCCGAGCAGCCGGCCCCCCACCCCGGCTAGCCATCCCTATATATTTTTTAGCATGACGTCAGATGGTATGGAACACCCCTTTGGCCAGTTTGGGTCAGCTGTCCTGGGTCTGTCCCCTCCCAGCTCCTGCTGCACCCCTAGCCTGCTCGCTGGCAGGACAGAGTGAGAAGCTGAAAAGTCCTTAGCTTGGTGTAAGCACTGCTCTACAACAATTAAAACATCAGCATGTTATCAGCGCTCTTCTCATCCTAATCCAAAACATAGCACCCTACCAGCTACTATGAGGAAAAATTAACTCTGTCCTAACTGGAACCAGGACAGATATCCACCCCTTATTCCATACCATTTATGTCATGCTCAGGTTACACTCTTTCCAATACCTTGTAATTAATCACCATTTTCATCTATGATATATAGCAATCATGGTAGTGATGACATACAGTATTATATAATAATTAACATACTACAATTCAACTCATGGGCTATTCTCACCCAGTATTAAATCCCCTTGAGGTACACACCGGACCTCCCCATTCTTTTGCATTACCCACCACATGCATCCAGGTCCCTGAGCAAAAGCAATCCCACGAATGGGTTTGCCTTTTCCTGAGGCAGGAGTAGCCCAGACTGTTTTACCCAGCATGTTTCTTACGTGCACTACAGGAACTTTATCCCCTTCTACAGTGCGTAACAGGTTTGATTGGGCAGGTCCAGCTCGGTTGGCAGATCCCCTAGTATTGACTAACCAGGTGGCCTTTGCCAAGTGTGTATCACAATTTTTGAATGTCCCAGCACCCATTGCTTTCAGTGTAGTCTTTAACAGTCCATTGTATCGTTCAACTTTCCCAGAGGCTGGTGCATGATAGGGGATGTGATACACCCACTCAATACCATGTTCTTTGGCCCAAGTGTCTATAAGGTTGTTTCGGAAATGAGTCCCGTTGTCTGACTCAATTCTCTCTGGGGTGCCATGTCGCCATAGGACTTGCTTTTCAAGGCCCAGGATAGTGTTCCTGGCGGTGGCATGGGGCACAGGATATGCTTCCAGCCATCCGGTGGTTGCTTCCACCATTGTAAGTACGTGGCGCTTGCCGCTGCGGGCTTGAGGGAGTGTGATGTAATCAATCTGCCAGGCCTCTCCATATTTATATTTCAGCCATCGTCCTCCATACCAAAGAGGCTTTGATCGTTTGGCTTGCTTGATTGCAGCACGTGTTTCACAATCATGAATAACTTGTGCTATAGTGTCCGTGGTCAGGTCCACCCCTCGATCACGAGCCCATCTGTATGTTGCATCTCTACCTTGATGGCCTGAGGTGTCATGGGCCCATCGGGTTATAAATAATTCACCTTTATATTGCCAGTCCAGGTCCACCTGAGCCACTTCAATCTTAGCAGCGTGATCCACCTGCTGGTTGTTTTGATGTTCTTCAGTAGCCCGATTCTTGGGCACATGAGCATCTACATGGCGTACCTTTACAACCAGGTTCTCTACCCGGGCAGCAATATCTTGCCACAATGCCGCAGCCCAGATGGGCTTGCCCCTGCGCTGCCAGTTGTTCTGCTTCCATTGCTGTAACCACCCCCACAGGGCATTTGCTACCATCCACGAATCAGTATAGAGATAGAGAACTGGCCACTTTTCTCATTCAGCAATATCTAAAGCCAGCTGAATGGCTTTCACTTCTGCAAACTGACTCGATTCACCTTCTCCCTCAGCAGCTTCTGCAACTCGTTGTGTAGGACTCCATACAGCAGCTTTCCATCTCCGATGCTTTCCCACAATACGACAGGACCCATCAGTGAACAAGGCATATTTCTTCTCATTTTCCGGTAGGTTGTTGTACAGTGGGGCTTCTTCAGCACGGACCACCTCCTCCTCTGATGATATCCCAAAGTATTTGCCTTCTTGCCAGTCCATAATCACTTCCAAGATTCCTGGGAGACTGGGGTTTCCTATTCGAGCCCGCTGAGTAATCAGTGCAACCCACTTGCTCCATGTAGCATCAGTTGCATGATGTGTAGAGGGGACCCTTCCTTTGAACATCCAGCCTAGTACCAGCAGTCAGGGTGCCAGGAGGAGCTGCGCTTCAGTACCGACCACTTCCGAAGCAGATCGAACTCCTTCATATGCTGCCAATATCTCCTTTTCAGTTGGAGTATAGCGGGCCTCAGATCCTCTGTATCCCCAACTCCAAAACCCCAGGGGTCGACCTCGAGTTTCCCCAGGTTCTTTCTGCCAGAGGCTCCAGGTGGGGCCATTCTCCCCGGCTGCGGTGTAGAGCACATTCTTTACATCTGGTCCTGTTCGGACTGGCCCAAGGGCTACTGCATGAACTATTTCCTGCTTAATTTGTTCAAAGGCTTGTCGTTGCTCAGGGCCCCATTCAAAAGCATTCTTCTTACGGGTTACTTGGTAGAGCGGGTTTACAATCAGACTGTAATTTGGAATATGCATTCTCCAAAACCCCACGACACCTAGGAAAGTTTGTGTTTCTTTTTTGTTAGTTGGTGGAGACATAGCTGTTATTTTGTCGATCACATCCATTGGGATTTGGCGACGTCCATCTTGCCATTTTATTCCTAAAAACTGGATCTCTCGTGCAGGTCCTTTAACTTTATTCTGTTTTATGGCAAAACCGGCCTTCAGAAGGATTTGGACTATTTTCTTCCCTTTCTCGAAAACTTCTTCTGCAGTGTCACCCCACACAATGATGTCATCGATGTACTGCAGGTGTTCAGGAGCTTCCCCTTGCTCCAGCGCAGACTAGATCAGTCCATGGCAAATGGTAGGGCTGTGTTTCCACCCCTGGGGCAGCCGATTCCAAGTATATTGGACTCCCCTCCAAGTGAAAGCAAACTGGCCTGTACTGTGCTGCTAGAGGGATGGAGAAAAATGCATTAGCGATATCAGTTGTGGCATACCACTTGGCTGCCTTTGATTCCAGTTCATACTGGAGTTCTAGTATGTCCGGCACTGCAGCACTCAGTGGTGGCGTAACTTCGTTCAGGCCATTGTAGTCCACTGTTAGTCTTCACTCACCATCAGACTTTCGCACTGGCCATATGGGACTATTAAAAGGTGAATGAGTCTTGCTGATCACTCCTTGGCTCTCCAGTTGACGAATTAGCTTATGGATGCGAATCAGGGAGTCTCAGTTGGTACGATATTGCCGCCGGTGCACAGTTGTGGTAGCGATCGGCACTTGCTGTTCTTCAACCCTCAGCAACCCCACAACAGAAGGGTCCTCTGAGAGACCTGGCAAGGTAGACAACTGTTTAAAGTCCTCTGTCTCCAAGGCAGCTATGCCAAAAGCCCACCGGAACCCTTTTGGGTCCTTGAAGTATCCTCTTCTAAGATAGTCTATGCCAAGGATGCACGGAGCATCCGGACCAGTCACAATACAGTGCTTTTGCCACTCATTTCCGGTTAGACTCACTTCAGCCTCCAATACAGTTAACTGCTGGGATCCCCGCGTCACACCATAAATACAGATGGGCTCTGGCCCTTTATAGCTTGATGGCATTAGAGTACATTGTGCACCGGTGTCTACTAAAGCCTTATACTTCTCTGCGTCTGACGTGCCAGGCCATCGAATCCACACAGTCCAATAAACTCGATTGTCCCTTTCCTCCCCCTGGCTGGAGGCAGGGCCCCTGTAATCCTGGTCAGAATCTTCGTTTCTGTGTTTAAAGGACTGCCTGCTGGAAGTTGGAGCAGCAAACTTTTCAGAGAATCCCTTTTTCCCAATTGTTTTCTTTTGCAACTCACGTACCCGTTCCTCTAGGGTCGTGGTAGATTTTCCATCCCATTTTCTCATGTCCTCTCCATGGTCACGTAAGTAAAACCACAGGGTGGCACAGGGTGTGTACCCACCATATTGTCTTCCTTGCATAGATGAATGCTTACCCCTAATAGCTGAGACACTGATTTGTACAGGTGGGGAGGAAATAAACTCTTTAAGTTGGTGGACCTCTTCAGAAAGTTTCTCCAAAGTATTCTCTTTTAGTTGGTGGACACTGGTTCGTTCAGGTGGGGGGGAAGATAAATTCTCTTTAAGTTGGTGGAACTCTTCAGAGAGTTTCTCCACAGCCGAGACGCAGGCCTGTACGGAAGAGGAGAGACTTTCTTCGTACTGCCGGAGTTGTTTAGCCACTTCATCCACTGTGGGTTCCTCCTCCTCTTTCCAGGCCTTTATTGCCAATGAGCTGGCATACGCTGATGATGCACTCCATACAAACTTCTGCCACATGGGTCATGTACACCAGACTTCATCTGGATGTGGATATTTGTGCATCATCTAGGTCCTTATAAATTACCTCCCATATGGCTAATTCCCTCAGGTACTGAATTCCCTTCTCCATGGTGGTCCACTTGCCTGGTAGACATACAAGTTCTTCCTTGAAGGGGTACCTTTCCTTCACAGCTGACAGGAGATGCCTCCAGAGGCTGCGAGATCGTGCTCCATCTCCAGTTGTTTGTCAATGCCTGCGTCTCTGGCAAGGGATCCCAGCCGCCTGGCTTCCTTGCCCTCTAATTCCACACAATTGGCTCCGGTGTCCCAGCACCGGAGCAGCCAGGTGACAAGCTGCTCACCTATGCAGCAACCAAAATCTTTTCGCACATCTTGTAGCTCACGCTGATATAGGGTCCGGGTAGTTACTGTTGATTTTTCGACATCCCCATCCTCATCTTCATCCTCCTGCACATTTGATGGCCCAGCCTCGTCTTCTCTAAACCTAGACCTAGGAGAAGACTGTCTGCGTTCTAAATGACCTGAGTCTCTATACCATTTTTTCACCTTGTCTACAGGGGCAACTTGCACTGCTACAGCTCGTTTCTCTGAACCAGCCACGTGGTCTGCCGCAGGGGTTGGAATACCCTCTGCAGGGGCAACTTGCACTGCTACAGCTCATTTCTCTGACGCTGCCACAGGATCTGCCACAGGTGTTGGAATACCCTCTGCAGGGGCAACTTGCACTGCTACAGCTCGTTTCTCTGACCCAGCCACAGGGTCTGCCACAGGGGTTGGAATACTCTCTGCAGGGGCAACTTGCACTGCTATTGCTTGTTTTTCTGACCCAGCCACAGGAGTGGGAGCGGCTGCAGGGGCTGGAGTGGCTGCAGGAGCTGGAACTGGAATGGCTGCAGGAGCTGGTGCAGCTGCGGGAGCTGGGGCGGCTGCAGGGTCTGTCACTAGGTTGATAGTAGCATCAATTGCAGCTCGATAGGCACAAGTCAGACCCCAGCACGCTACAGTGATTTGTGTCACTTTGGAACTGCCAGAGTCATGACACCTTTTTTTCAAGCATTCTGCCAGTTTTTTAGGATTTTGCAGTTGTTCAGGGGTGAATGTCCAAAACACTGGAGGTGACCACTGCTCTAGAAACCTGCCCATATCCTCCCACACTCACTGCCACTTGCAACTATCCTGCCTCAAGACAGAGCTCCAGATTAGATTCCTAAGTAGTTGTTTAACCTTAAACAAAACCTGAAGCTCATTCAGGAGACATAACAACAAGAACATGCTGGTCTGAGTATCCCAAGGATATTCAACATCTTGGAGAACTATCATAACTAGCTCGGGGGATAAGAGGGTGGTGAAGGAGAAAGGGAGAGTGAACAGGTAGGAAAAAAATATCTTCAGCTGTCCCCTCCACAGATTGGCTCCCTGACAAAAAAAAAGGCAATAGGTGTAATTGCTAATAGTTTCCGAGATATGGTTTCCAAAGTATAGAGTCGACGACAGAGTACAAATACCACGTTAGAGTCATGACCAGAAATCTCATCATTTCATAAGCCATTGTTACACCGCACAGTACCATAACAATCTTAAACCAGGGCCCGGAAAGGATAAACAGCGCGACAGGGAGCACATACAGAAAGTAATGCGCTATAAAACTCAATTTGGAAAACAGGCACAGCAGACTTGAGATTAAGGCAACCAACATTGTGACTAGCAACTATTAAGCAGGTCCAATACTTATACCAATTTTAGTTTAACACACTCTGGTCAAATCTGTCGTTATCTCAACCCTTCGTACCCCACGTTAGGCGCCAAAAGGACTGTTGTGGTTTAACCCGGCCGGCAGCTAAACACCACACAGCCGTTCGCTCACCCTCCCCCCTCCCTCTCTGGGATGGGGGAGAGAAATGGGAAAGTGAAGCCTGTGAGTTGAGATAAAGACAGTTTATTAAGACAGGAAAATATTAATAACAATAACAATAATAATAATAATAATAGTATTACTAATAATAATGTGTACGAAACAAGTGATGCACAATGCAATTGCTCACCATCCATTGACCGATGCCCAGCCTATCCCCGAGCAGCCGGCCCCCCCACCCTGGCTAGCCATCCCTATATATTGTTTAGCATGACATCAGATGGTATGGAACACCCCTTTGGCCAGTTTGGGTCAGCTGTCCTGGGTCTGTCCCCTCCCAGCTCCTGCTGCACCCCTAGCCTGCTCGCTGGCAGGACAGAGTGAGAAGCTGAAAAGTCCGTAGCTTGGTGTAAGCACTGCTCTACAACAATTAAAACATCAGCATGTTATCAGCGCTCTTCTCATCCTAATCCAAAACATAGCACCCTACCAACTACTAGGAGGAAAATTAACTCTGTCCTAACTGAAACCAGGACACACTGCCGCCCACATGAAACAACAGTAGCAGACAATAGTCACTGGAATGAACTAGGCTTGGTAATTTCTCAGTGACATCCCTGATACAAGCCCCTGGTAAGCAACACACCTCTCTAGTAAGTGTCAGGTCAGCAAATGGGTGCTTCCATACCTCTCAGAAGAGATTTACCTAGACTATAAACTGTCTCTTCTCTTAGTTATGTTGGTTGTTATACAGGGAGCAGAATGGACTGCCTTACTCATCTCTAGCATCTCTTCTGGTGTGACATGTCCTTCCTATTCAGTCTACAGATCAGTGAAGTGATTCTGCAAGAGTACCTCAGACTTCAGTGCAAGTCTCTTCCTCCTTCATGTGTTTGCCATTGCAAGCTTCCATTCTTCTGCATTATTAGCATTATTGGCCTCCCTCCCTTCTGCATTCATTCCTAAGCAGCACATTCAAGACCATATCAGCCCAGCTGGCCCATCTCACATCACTTCTAAGAAGCTGTTTCTGACATCCTCCTTAAACCCCTGGACTTCCTGTGACATGTGCTGCCAGGAGATTTTATGAATATTAAACTTTCCTACAAGATCAAGTCCTCAACAAATAGCATACAGGAGATCTACCCCTATTCCTCACCATAACTACATTATCACCCTTACTAATCTCTCATCTGGGCAATTGCCCACTCACTGGCAGATGTGTAGAGATGTATCTGAACTGCTCCTCCAATGAATGTCAGATGTCTTTTTCCCTCTCTTTCCAAAAGGGTCTGTATTCCTCCTTCACAAGATAGAAGACACATTAACAGTCCCACTACATATGTCATTCCAGCAGTGCCATAGCTCTGCACCTATACACAGAACTCTGCCACCCAATATTTGTCACCTGGGCAGCACACACTTTTGCACAGGCACTTGAAGTGGACTTTCTTTTCACCTATTTTATCCTTCCTGAGGACTCTCTCAGTTCCCAGCCTATGTACTTAACACCCTGACCTCCATCTCCTCACCACCTGTTTACTTAAAGCCCACTTCACCACACGGGCAAGGTTACTGGAAAACACAGAAATCAAAAGAGAAAATCTCACAATACTCCTATATGGATGTGCACTTTTATATGTTGTTCAAAAACTCCTTCTAAATTCTATTCACTGCAGATATAAAGTTGTATTTGGAAAGCAAGCAATATAATATGTTTTGTGGTATGTTTTTAAACAGGGGTCAGCTGCATGTCATTTTTTGTCCTGAAATGTGATACCAAAGGAAGAACATGGAAGAAAAAATGATACCACTAATTGAACACATAAACATAACTGTGAAATTATAGAACAGACTTCATCTAACTTGTTGGAAAAGGTTTAATCAGAATACATGGATTGATATGAAGTAGCAACATTTTTAAAGAGAATATTTGTCAGTTAATTAATATGTTGCTCTATTTCTTAGAATGGCAAACAATTGTATAATATGTAAACACACATACACATACACACACACTGGTCTGTGTAAAAGAGAGTAAGTCTAGAATACATCTGCAAGCAAACTGATCCACCACCACCAGTCCATTACATGACTATTTCTTCATAAGCTGTATAAAGACATGGCTCAGTGAAGGTTCATGTCCCTCTATATTCTTCAAGTTTCTTACCTTTTTCCTTACAACTTTTTCTTTGTTTTGTTTTGTTTTCTGAACAAACTAATGATTATTCAACCAAACCAACAAGGCATGTTTAAGTGGATGCATCTTGCAAGAGGGTTTCAGGAGTGTTTTATAGTGGCTGTACCTCAGCTGTGTTTACAGCTGGTCACCACTGTAGTCATCTCAACAATATGCATTTGCAGTTATGTGAAATATTATTCTTTTATGTTAAGACCTGAGAATTACATTGAACATGGCAATTTCCTTTGTGATTTTTTTTGCTGTCTTTTACAAGCAGTGTAATAAATAGCATATTTCAGAAGGTAAC
>NC_137697.1:67295280-67532780 GCF_964034855.1 Anser brachyrhynchus | reverse complement strand
GCCACCACTGGCCAAAATTGAGGCAATGAGTGACACTGGTTGCACTTCTGGAAGAGCAGAGTTAAGGAAGGAAATAAAAAAAAAATGCTGTGCAACAGCAGCTGGGAGAGAGGGGTGAGAGCCAGCCCTGCAGCCCCCAAGGGCAGTGCAGCAGGAGGGCAGGAAGTGCTCCAGGCATGCAGCAGCAGTTCCCCTGCGGCCTGTGGAGAGGCCCCTGGTGGAGCAGGCTGTCCCCCTGCAGCCCATGGGTCCCACACGGAGCAGATCTCCACGCTGCAGCCCGTGGAGGAGCCCCCGGTGGAGCAGGTGGATGTGGCCTGGAGGAGGCTGCGGCCCATGGAGAGCCCCCACACGAGCAGGCCCCGGGAGCTGCAGCCTGTGGAGAGGAGCCCACGCAGGAGCAGGGGGTCTGGGGGGAGCTGCTGTCCACGGGGGACCTGTACTGGAGCAGTTTGCTGCTGGGGGATGGATGGACCCCGTGGTACCGAGCCATGTGGGAGCAGTTCTTGAAGAGCTGCTACCTGTGGGCAGCCCCTGCACAATCAGTTTGGGAAGGACGGCATACCATGGGAGGGACCCTACGTGGAGCAGGGGCAGAGAGTGACTGTGAAGGAGTGGCAATTACTGTGGACTGAAAGCAACCCCTATTCCCTTGGACTGCTAGGTAGGAAGAAGTAGAAGAGGTTAGATGGGAGGGGCGAGGGGGAACGGGAGGTGTTTTTAGTTTGCTTTTATTTCTCAGTGCTCTAGTTTGTTATTGGCTGGTAATAAACTATATTAATCTTCCTTATGCTAAGCCTGTTTATCCCATGGAGGTAATTGGTGAGTGATCCCCCTGTCTTTATCTCAACCAATAAGATGGGTTTTGTTTGTTTGTTTTGTTTTTTGATCATATTTTCTCCCTTTGTCCTCCTGAGGAGGGGAAAAGAGAGAGTGGCATGGTGGTGCTGACCTATCTACTAGTGAGAAACCACCACAATTGATTGAACAAGGTCTTGCCGTCACAGTTATAGGTATGTTAGTCTGACTGGGAGAACTAATCCAGTTGTTTTTCAGCGTGGTTAATTTCTTTGTATTAACAGAGTAAATAGACTGTTTTGGAGGACTTTTTTTTTTTTTGGGGGGGGAGACCTATTTATTTTACACAAAGGTGGGATTATTTTCTTTATAGTGTTTAAATACAAAGAATCTGTATTTGCTAATAAGAATATCCACATCACAAACACAGGTTTGATCCTCATTCCAGAATTTTTGTCATCAAACAATGCAGTTCAAGTAAACTAATTCACATCCTTTAATCCTTCTATGTCCCTGTTGTTCATATGGTCTGTTCCCTGATTCATAAGCTTCTTTCTCCTCCAGGGCTGAATGCGTGATGTGGTCCTCAGCATGGGAATCTGTGGGCTGCTACCAAGGAAACGGTATTATATTTACCTATCAACAAAATCTGTCATCTATTAGGGAATTATGTCTGAATGTTTGTGCCATGAAGTTTTATAGAGGAAATGTGGTAGATACTTCCCTGGTAATTTCCAGAGTCATTTTATGGCACAGAGTTATGATACCTCCTCTGATTTTTGCCTAGATGAATATAGTTTTATGAAGATATAAATCTTCAAATTTATAAAGAAATATTTTTCTTTACCAAGTACCAAATATATACATTTTGCCACCTCTGTTCTTGAAGAAATAAGCTGCACTATCAAGCAGCATTAAATTCAACTATTGCCAACACAAGTTCCTAACTCAATCAATGAAGTTTTTGAAAATTTAGTCTTTAGTCTAGAGGTATGTCAGTACATGGTGTTATGGACTATATATACTTATAACAGGGTACATTCATCAGTGCAAGGCTCTTGTACTGCCAGAGCTGGACTAATTTTAGCAATTATTGTGACTGTCTCAGAACTCCAATATCCCTGAATCACATTGTGGCTTAGTCAGCAAACACAAATCGTCTCTGGTAGAAATTGTAACTGCATAGTCCTATAATGCAGTATTGCAACTGCTAGTAACAAGCCATAAGCTTTATAACAAATTTGGAAGATCTGGGGACTGAGATTTCTTGGGCTTGTTCTGTCTGAACTTTTATTGACCTGCCTACAGCTTTGTTTTCATTTGGTTTAGTTATGACAGTAATTTCTCTACTGTACCAGGTGTCTGTGGCTGATCTGTTTTACTTTTTTATCTTTGTGTGGTATGGCCATACTTTTGTACAGATAGCAGCAACAGGCAATGAATCTCTGAAGCATGAAGTATTTATGACTCTAACTTAAATAACACAGTATAGAGAAATGCCTGATATGATAGCAGAAGTAGAGACACAGGATGTAGCATAGAAGAGCACAGGCATATAATGACAAGAGATGGGGCACAGACTTGGCACCAGTGACCCCATAGTTATAAACAGCTCATCCATGGTCAGCTAAAAAAAAAACAAAAAAAAAACAACCTTGCTGTGGGCAAGACGGTTTTGCGGAGTAACAAAGAGAGCAAAAAAAATTGTCATATGTCTAGCATAAATTAAATACATTTTATACTGCAAATTCACTCACATCTAACCTGGAGCTGAGATGGGGAAGATGCTAAAATTTATCTGAATTAGTATTTAGCTACATACATGGTAAAACATCCTAATTATCAGGGATGTAGATGAGAACCTAAAAATATCCCAATTATCGGGGATGTAGATGAGAACCTTATGAGAAGCAGATGTTAAAAGGAAGATATCGCTGAAGGCCAACGGATGAGGGAAGAACGAACAACACGTTAGGGAAGGATGAACAACTTGTTGGCAGGAAACAAGGCAAAGATAAACAAAAAAGGCCTAATACTGTCCAACAGAAGGTCAAATTCCAGAAAGATAAAAGGTTTAGCCTCCTCTTCCTCGTTGCCTTTATCCTGAAAGACCCCTACCCATGACCACCAGGCTGCATTGCACAGGCGCAACCGGGAGGAGCTAAGGGCAGGGAGTATGGAAATGAGTACTTGGAAGAGGTCCGCCTTTTGGGGGAAAATAATGAATATGTATTAGAGCTCATGTAATATGTAACAGTATTCATGTAGAAAATTGTGAGAGACGACCAGGCAGGTGCACACTTTTTTGAGGGAAGGTATTCCCAGTGTGCCTGGTGCACCGCAATACAGTATACCTACTTTACAACGCTATGGTTTTGGAGTCTTTTCCATGCGTCAGAGCTGTATGCCTTAAAAAAGAACAATGTGCAAAAGCAAGTTAGTGACCATATATAATGACCTCACGTGGAGTGAGGAAGAAAATACCCATCAACATGGACATCATATTGCTCCCCAAGAAGGACTCTAGATGCTGAAAACTCACTGACACCAACATGGAGCCACCAACCTTAGAAACTAGAGGAGTAGAAGGAGGTTAGCATGGAAAAATGTGAAGAAAAAGGGTAGAAATAATGTGTATATAATAATTTAAACTGTATTATTATTTTTTTTCTGCAACAATTAGATGTAGATTAATTGTCCTTGAATTAGACTTAAGATAATTATATTATTAAGATACTTATATGATAATTTTATTATCAATAAAGTCTTAGATACATATATAAATATATGTGTATATATGATGTGCTTTCACTTTGTCCTAGAGCATAACAAAATGCAATAAGTGAAACACAGAAAACAAGGCAAGGCACATAACTTTTAAGTCTATAGTTACATTATTTTTAAATCCATGTTTGTCACTATTTAGTAAAAAAGATCCTAATTCAGATATTAAAATCATTTTCATTTAAAGTAGTTGGGAAATCATGGAATCATAGAATCTTAGAATACCCTGAGTTGGAAGGGACCCACAGGAATCATCAAGTCCAACTCCAGGGTCCACACAGAACCACCCCAAAACCGGACAATATATCTGAGAGTATTGTCCAAACGCTTCTCGAACTCTGTCAAGAAAAAATATAGACAATAAATCTCTCGGATAGTTCATTCTAAATGACATTATATTTTATTCTGGAGCAGTTCAGAAATCAAATGCTATGCAATGGCATTACTGTACCCCTTTGACTGAGTGTTTGTGACAACTACTCAAAATAAATAGCTTCATCTTAAAACCTGAGCCACAGCTGGAAGACAAATTAGGCTGAAGGACACTTTTCCTGTGTCTCAAGATATATATTATTCCTAATTTATTAGCAAAAGTGCCATTATAATTTTAATCTACATAATATTTTCTGCTATTTATCAAGGAAGTTATTATTCACTGTTGTGGTATGCATAATTTTAAGTAGTTTATTGAGAACTTGTTTTGATACTACTTTTAATATGGAACCCATGGTTTTGAATAAAACAAGAAAAAAAAATCCTAGATAAATACATTAAAATCTTTCTCAGATTTCAAGCAAGACCTAATACTCTCTACACAGAGTAAATATTCAGATCCCTAACCATAAAGTTGTCTGCAAGTTTCTGAATTCTGACACAGATCAGGCAAAGATTTCTCTTTCTCTTTAAGTAGCTGAAAATAATGTCACAATTTATTTGTTCAAAGCACTCTCCCACCTCATAAGTAGGAAAAAAAAAAAAAAAGAGGAAGAAAAAAAAATATTAAAGGCTCATGGGTATCTTACTTTGTTATTAAAAAAAATAATAATCTGACATTCTATAACTAGCTTTCATTTTCACTAAAAGCTCATGGACATAATCCAAACATCTTTTAAACAAACAGGTTTTTTCTTCTACCTTTCCCCCTTCTCTCTCAAAATTTGATACCAGCAATTATGAAAGGAGCCCTACGTCCTAAAGAAAACAGCAAGGAAGTTCTTTGATTACTTATTGAAGATACTTTTTAAAGGGGTGGCGCTTTGAACGTTAATGACCAAAGACTCTCTAGCCGTGTGCAATAACTGAAGACTGCATTAAGGTATTAAGCAAGAGGTTTTGTTTATCTGTTTGTTTGTTTTTCCATAACAGTAGTGAATCTTCAATATCTGTATATGAGCTGTAGAAGAGCAGACATCATTGCTTCTCTAGTAATAACTAGTTGTCTTTTGCCTGGTAATTCTGAAGTGAAAATGTTTACATGAGAGCATCTGTAGAGAAAACACTTGTCTTATTTATGCATATCATGCATTTGAATTCTCAGTAAAGTCCCACAGTACTGTTGATAGGTATATATAAACATATGCATCTATGTTTATGTGTTTTCTTTTTCTTTACTAGAATGAATTTGGTTCTACACAAAGTATTTTGTGAGTGGAATATTGCTAAATTAAGTGATATGAAGAATAGAGATAAGAACAAATCTCTACAGGGTACAGCGTAAGGTGGATTTCTCTTCTTTAGCAACATAAGAAGGGCAATTGAGGTAAGCAATTATAATTTAAATCTGTCCCAGACAATTATATAATTTCATGTTTCCTGAAACATCTGATCAGCTCTTGTCTGTTATTATCTCTGAGGAATATTTCTTCTGAGATGCAGCAGCTGCTTCAGCACCTTTTACAATATCTGATAATTGAACTGCAACCTCAGATGTTTTGCAGCTAACTTGAATAACAGCTTCCAGCTTAGACTTTACTAACTTCTCTGAAATGGGGTGTGGGTGCCTCTGGGGGAGGAGGGAGGTATCTTTAATTCTATGAGTTTTAAATTTTACTGACACTAAGAAACAGAGAGTCCAACTGACATACAAAACCAACCAACCAAACAAAAAATTGTCATTGTCTGTGGACTCCAAGACTGGTGTAATGATTAGAGTAACTCGTAATTTGTTAAAATATCCATGTACGTTTTGTCAAAATAAATCAAGGAGGTGCGGTGGAAAACTTAGATAATGTTTAGACAGACTTCTGGAGAGAAGTACAAACTGACGTTAGTTTTTGAAACCATCGCTTAGACAAGTTTATTCAAAAATATCATGGCACTATGTTAGTCACACACCCTGTCTCGTAATCTGTCTTCTAATGAGCATCTTTCTCTTTTCTTTGCTAAAATATCTCAGTGATTCATCTTATTGTACAAAAATTGTTTCTCTAAAAAGATGCACAAGTGTGTTTCTTCTGTTTTACCATCTCTGAGTCCCAGTATTGGCAGTTGAACTATTTAGGAATAAATAACAGAATTTCCAAATGTTCCCGTTGTTGTGGTTTAGCCCTATCAGGCCAGCTAAGTGCCACACATCCACTCTCTCACTCTCCACGGATGGGATGGGGGAGAGAATTGGGGAAGTAAAAGTGAAAGAACTCATGTGCTGAGATAAAAACAGTTCACTAGGTAAAGGAGAAGACGTACAAATAAGGCAAAACAAGGAATTCATTTGCTACTTCCCATCAGCTGTCAGGTTTTAAACCATTTCCAGGAAAGCAGGGCTCATCACATGTAAAGGTTTCTTGGGAAGACAAACAACATCACTCTGAATGTCCACCCAGTTTTTATTGCTGAGCATGTTGTTATATAGTATGGAATATCTTTTTGGCCAGTTGGTGTCAGCTGTTCTGGCTTTGTCCCTCCCTTGTGCACCCTAAGCCTCTTCACTGGCTGGGCAGCATAAGAAGCTGAAAAGTTGTTGGCTCTGTGTAAGTGCTGCTTTGCAACAACTTAAAACATCGGTGTGTTGTCACCACTATTTTCAAACAAAAAATCTAAAACACAGAATCGTGTGAGCCTCTATGAAGAAAATTAACTCTTTTCCAGTCAAAATCATGACACACATCCTCATATTTCGCAAGAATTATTACCATACTTCTTTCTTACTTCATACTTCACTTCTGTGCAAGGTAGCCTTTATCCAGAGTGAGATATATATTGGTTTTCAGAGGAAATCTGGATCCAAATTAGTAGAGCAATATTTATTTTTGTTGTTACTATTTACTTCAGATTTCTACCACTTCATGTTTTTCCATTTTCCATTTTAAGTAGAGTTAAAATTTGAGATGAACTTACAAGTGACTTCAAAACTGCATGTGTTGTTTACAGAAGTATTATAAAAAGAAAAAAGGTACATGAAAGACTAACAGGTAGACAAGAAAAGTGGCACAATCAGTTACTAATTGCTCAGTCAACAAGTGTAACATACACCCGTCATGCTTGCTAGTTTCTGGTTGCCTTTTGAGATCCAACTTAATGAGATATCAAGCATTCTTTTCTTCTTTCTCTCTTCCTTTCTTTCTCTCTTTCTCTCTCTCTCTCTCTCTTCCTTCCTTCCTGCCTTCTTTCCTTCTTTCTTTCTCTTTCTTTCTTTCTCTTTCTTTCTTTTTCTTTCTTTCTTTCTTTCTTTCTTTCTTTCTTTCTTTCTTTCTTTCTTTCTTTCTTTCTTTCTTTCTTTCTTTCTTTCTTTCTTTCTTTCTTTCTTTCTTTCTTTCTTTCTTTCTTTCTTTCTTTCTCTTTCTTTCTTTCTTTCTTTCTTTCTTTCTTTCTTTCTTTCTTTCTTTCTTTCTTTCTTTTTCTTTCTTTCTTCCTTCCTTCCTTCCTTCCTTCCTTCCTTCCTTCCTTCCTTCCTTCCTTCCTTCCTTCCTTCCTTCCTTCCTTCCTTCCTTCCTTCCTTCCTTCCTTCCTTCCTTCCCTCCTTCCTTCCTTCCTTCCTTCCCTCCCTCCTTCCTTCCTTCCTTCCTTCCTTCCTTCCTTCCTTCCTTCCTTCCTTCCTTCCTTCCTTCCTTCCTTCCTTCTCTCATTTCATTTCATTTCATTTCATTTCATTTCATTTCATTTCATTTCATTTCATTTCATTTCATTTCATTTCATTTCATTTCATTTCAAATAGAACTGATGGGTTAGGATGGGTTTGAAACATTGAAAGAAAATGAGAGTAAAACTGAGGCTTTCAATTATAATTTATATTTGCAATCATAAATTATGTATATATGAATTATATATAATTCATATGTACATTTTCAGTTCCAGGACTGGTTGCCACCATCATGATTATTTTTTACTCCATCTGTAATGAACACTCTTTTCACTCTTTTACTGTTATTTTCAATGTTTACCTAGAGATTTATTCATGATTCAGTTTCTTTCCCCAAGTTTTTTCATTGTTCACCTAAAAAAATGCTATGTGAAAAGAAAACATTTTTTTTTTTTTAAGGGTAAAAAGAGTCAAAATAGCCATAACTGAAGTGTGTACAAAGACTAAAATAGGAATTTACCTCTGAGTAAAAAAATAATAATAATAAAAAAAAAATCTGTTGAAGGAAGTAATTTAGGTCACTTCAGATAGGCAGAGATAAATTCAAATAAATCACTGCTGTTTTTCACAAACAGAAACTCACTTCAAATATTTTATGAAATTGCTAAGAGATGTTCACTGCTTTTCATTTTGCCAGTATCTAAAATACTATCCTCTCTGTCTGTAAATCTGGTAAGAGGGTTAGACATGAATGATATTTTATTTTATTTTTTTTTTTTAACTTTGTAAGTATTTTGAGTTTTGGGTGAGAAATCTCAACATCTTTTTTATCTCCCTTTAACTCTCTTTTACACTAGCAACTTATACCATAATGCAAGATAAATAACCTATAAAAATGTTATCTTAGAGTTTAAATTACTTGCTATACCAAAGAAAATCCTTTAGTTGAATTTGGGTAGAGTAGTGAAAAGGTGAAATCAATGGAACATTAAAAGTTGCAGTCTCTCTATGTCACATTTTATGACCTCATCACACAGATTACCATGCTCATCATTTTCTTCATTTCTTTGTTAATGTAATGGGCTTGATCAGCCTTTTTTTCTGCATCGCTGTTTGAACTGGTATATCTTAAGCTACTGCTATGTAATAATCTCTAGTTCTTGTGATGGCTATAGTAATAATGAAATCCACAATATGATGCCATTAGCAATATATATAAAATCTAGATGTTCAAGGTCAGTTCAGAGTCTTCAAAAGGATGATAATTCATTTGACTGATTTGTAGCAACTTTGACTTTTCACAATCAAAAGACATGGAAGAAAGTTGCATATTGGTGATGACCTACAGAGTAAAAAGTTGATTATTTTATACGATCATTTGTCAGGTAAATGCCTAGGAGACCTTCTGATAAGCCTATATACTGAAGAGGTGAACTCTACTCTCAGTTTGATGTCTGCTTTTTATACCCCACTGTCAGGTGTTATTGAAGAACTTTATTAATGGTGGTCTGCTTAATCTTTCTTTATGTTTATATCTTACCTCACGTTTTTCGCTTTTGAGATAGCATTGTTGCAGTTCTGGCTTTCCTTCACAAGTTTGCTCACTATATTGTCTTTCCAAGTATTGGCCCAGAACATTAGATATTTTGGAATGAAGAAACACCAGTGAAATCTTGACTAGTGACACTGGCTGAGGATCTGGCTTGCTTTAATTCAGGTCAGACTGTTTTAGACATTCCATATCTATCTGAAAATTTCTGAGTATTTAACTCTTATAACAGGCCTGCAAGGTGAGGCAACCACAATAAACCATGCAAATAACCCATGACAAACCATTTGAGTAGCTTAGACGCACTATAATTACACTTCTAATGGGAACATAAACACTCTGTGCTTCTTGATTTCTGTGAACATTTGTTTCTAAAACTTATTTCTTAAAAATGTGAACACACAGTTATTTACTTGTTTCTTTCATTTCTTCTCTCCTGCCTTTTCTATTTCAGCCTAAACATATACCTGTAGTTCATTAGTTCTAGTAGGCTTTCTCTTACAGGTGAGTTGATATTTAATACTGGACTTAATATTACACTCTTTTCATTTTTGAAATTTTATTTGTGATTAACAGAGTACATGCTGTTAAAATTCTGTCTTTAATAATGATTCAAGAAGAGAAAGAAGAATTAAAATAAAAACTGGAAAAAAATATGGTTTCAGTTTATACTCATTCTTCTGACCTCTATCTTACAAGATAATTAAATGCTATAAATAAAAATTATAATGTGTCTTTAATTATTCTTGTGTTTCTGCTTCTAAGCCTGAAAACTTGCTACTGTGGATTTCTTCAGGGTCAGACAACTGTTAATTCACAAGATGTATCAAAGTATCAAAGATGTTCTCATTTTCTTTTTTCATTTCTCCTGTAAATGCTGCCAAGAACAAATCATGGGCTTGCTCAAGAATCCCACATGGACAGTGAAGGAAGAAACTTTCCACCTGAGGCATTGTTCATCTGGGACATGGTAGTGAATTCAGGGACATCATCTCATGGATGTTACTTAGTTCTTCCAGATGATGGAAATATGAATATTCCAGGAGAAAAGACTGGACTATATTTCAGCAATTTCATATTCAACAAAAAATATATAGTTTAAATGAGGCTTAAAGAAAATGTCTTCTCTATTGCTCCAGATATAAATCATTAAACTGTTGGTCTCCCTCTGGTGTATACTAAGTACTTTTTACTCACATGTACAAACTAAAAGAAAAAGGTGTATTAGAAGGCAGTACAACAGGTGTAAAAAGCTTTAGATTTTACAACTTTGAAGTGGAGTTTAATCATTTAACTCACTCTAAATCAGTGTTAATGGTAGGAAAGAAAAAGTTTGAAATGAAAGTGATTCAACCTAAAGTACAGAGAGCGGATTAGCTTATGTGTATTAATTCAGTTCAAGTTGTTTTTATCACTTCACAGGAAATTTTCAAAACGTAGTATGTTTTTATATGTATGTACATATACATATAATATACATTTATATATATATATATTTATATTATTTTACATTATATATAGATATATACGTATATGATAAAATCATAGAATGGCTCCGGTTGGAAGGGACTTCAAAGATCATCTAGTTCCAACCCCCTTGCCATAAGCAGGGATGCCACCAAGTAGATCAGGTTGTTCAGGGCCTCATCTAACCTGGCCTTGAACACCTCCAGGGGTTCATCCACAACTTCTTTGGGCAATCTCTTCCAGTGCCTCACCCCATTCTGAATCAAAAATTTCCTCTTAATATCTAATCAAAATCTCCCTTAAAACCATTTCCCCTTGTCATGTCATTATCTGACTGAGCAAGCAGTCACTGTCTTTTATATAAGACCCCTTTAAGTACTGAAAAGCCACAAAGAGGTCAGAGCCTTCTCTTTCTAAATCTTTGTAGCCAGTTTAAACCATTGGAAATTCTATTTTTTTTTTCAGTGAAATTCACAGAATAAAATTAAATTCCTGTTTAAAAATATATATATATATATATATATATATATAAACACACACGAAAAAAACCTTCTTGAAAACACATAGGGTCTTTCAGAGCAGTGTTTCAAATCAGGACAGCCAATATTAGAAACATAGTTAATAGCTATTTGTTTAAATTCCACTGAACCAAAAGGACTAAAACATTGAGTTAAATTCTTAAAATGCACAAAAGTGTTTTAAACACCAAATATTTATACATTATAAATTGTACTACTCAGATTACAGGAATGAAAAAAATCACACCTTTTTCCTTCTTTTCTTCAAAAGTTTCTATCTCAAAAGGAAATTGCTTGTCCTTAGTGTGCATGAGATCCAGTTATCTTGATCACAAATAAAAAGCAGTCTCCCCTCACCAGTACTTGCATGGACACTTCCCTTATTGAATCATAGAATCGTAAAAATATTTAGGTTGGAAAAGACATCCAAGATCATCAAGTCCATCAGTTAATCTAACACAGTCAAGTCTACCATTTACAATACTTTTGAGGAGACTGGGATATGATATTGGGAAGTGGTGTGATGGTCCTTTGGGTACCTACATGTCCATGATTTCATCACACCAAATTGCAAGGGACTGAAATTGATGACCTATTCTGTCACTGCTAAATCTGTGATCCCAAGCCACTCCACCAGAGTTGGTGATTCTGCTTTTCTGAGACAAAGTGTTTATTAATTATAACATCCTTCTATTACATAACAATAAAATTATGTATTTCTCTATATATACCATATTATATTTTATATGTTCACATAACTGTAATTCTCTCTGTAGATATATTTACTTCAGGTGTGAAGAATTTCTAGCTTACTTCAAAGAACAGAACTTTAAGATTGTTTTTGTTGATGTTGCTTTCTCACTAATGGAAAATTAAAGAGAATGTACAAAAGTAGCCTAATTGTTAGTCTGAAAGACCTAGTACTAGAGTTCCACCAGTATAACTCATGGCTTTCTCTTCTATGTTTTTCTCCTGTTAAACACATTGCACAATTCATTTTGGAAAAAACAAGCAACAAAAACAAACAAACAAACAAACAAACAAACACTAATTTTACTGGGTAGGTAACTTTTTTATTTTTCTTTTCTTTCATGAATAGACCAACAGAAATCTTGGCTGTAACAACCTATTTTAAGAATATATCCTCAAAAACCCTCACACAGTTCAAATTTACAGACATATACAGTTGTACTAATGGTATTATACCAAGGGTTACTTTATTCAACCAAAGTGTACTCACCAGATCAGGACATTTATATACAACATCAAACAAGATTTAAGGTTCATATGTATTCATTATGCATAAATAAGAACTTCTGCAGAATTTCTCATTCTAAGTTTTATGCTGGTCATTTGTTTCCAGCAGAAAAATAAAGCAGAAATGCATTGGAAAGCACCTGTTTGTAACAAGTAAATAAAGATAGAGCTAGAAAAGAGAAGAAACATTTTGAAAATTATATTTTCCTTCTCTAATTTCTTGCTTTGATAAAAGGGAAGGTTGGCTTGAAGAAACTGCAGAAAATCTTTTTTTTTTTTTTTTTTTTTTGTGGAATTATTGAGGAGCAAAACAATATTCTAAATACTAGACTCAATAAGACTTACCCAAGGCAGGAAATACTTGACAAAATATGTAGTCAGACTTAAAACATGCCAGTGAAACTAGCAACTTTGTTTCTCTAATTAGTCAACTGCTTTTCTTTAATTTCTATGTATGACAGGTGTTTCTAGGGTGAAATGAAGAAATCAAGATTTCTCATTTCACTCTGTGTACATTCTCTGATTTAGCGGATGCACCTTTCCTGTAATCCTCTTTGGAGCAAAGCATTATATTCATCCTATTTTAATGTGTATTATGGACTCCTGAGGGGGAAGTGCCACAACATAGTTTCACTATCAGAAAAAGATTATTTAAGTCTAAGAGGATTTAGAATGAACTAGGGAACCTGAGAAGGTGCATGGGCAAGCATGTAACACTTCAGCATTCCAGAAAGCATAATATAAGAATGAAAGTTGAATTTCTTGAATTAAGTGCATTATTGAGAATGCATTGCGAATGGATGTGCACAATATCTGCTACTTAAAAAAGATAACATTTTACTACCTTATATATTAATACTTAATTTATGAATGTGATATTTCAAATTGTAACAAGAAATATGAACAAGGAAAAAAAAAGCCTTAAAGAAAACTTTTAAACCTAATTATTCATCTTGTGTACTGAAATATGTTTTAAGTTTTATTTGTCAAGCCCTTTGCTATGCTTACCTACATATACATTAACTTTGTTTCTGCTCCTTTAATACCAATCACCAAAACAATTACAAGATTTTGCAAGCAGATCATCAGTAAAGAATTTTGTGAAAAGCACATGGTCAAGAAAAATAATGAGAAAGATTACTTCTTTTCACATAAGAAAGGCCAGGAATTCATGAAAACCTTGAAATGAGAGAAAATTATATTACCCTGAGTAGCTTCAGAAAAATCAATGCAACATATGAAGTTTTTGTTATGTGGTCCCAACAAAAAGCTTCAGTAATATCTTAAGGCTGAAGTAGTCATCTGTGGTTGGATGAAAGCTGATTCAAGATTCGAGATCAGCAATAGTTATTCCTGTCACAACTGATTATAGAGTTCTCAGACCAGATGGAGGTGAATTCTTCTTGAGGTATTAAGTCAAGAGCTACAACCTTTACTCCCTCCCCGCCTCCCTCGCTTTCTTTTTCTGTTGTCAGTAATAGTTTCTTGATTTATCAGACTTATTTTACATTAATAAAAAATATATATATATTTTATTTTCTTTCTAAATTTCAAACTTGCTTTTTTTTTTTATTAACATTGCAAACTTGTTGCAATGTTATTGCAACAATGGACAATAACATTCATACAGCTAATTTGCCACAGCTCTAAAAATTATTCTACAAACATAATTAAGCTTTTTCAGATCAGTCATCTTGTTCTGTAAGAATAAGACCATCAGCTTCAGCATGGTCAGGAACAAGTGCAAACTTTTCAAAAGGAAAGCTCAAATGTTATTTACATTTTTTATTTTTTTTTCCTGAAGATTTGAGTATACTAAGTTAATTTTCAATTTGACTGAGATACATAGACCATCCTTTGAAAAACTTATTTGACCAAATATTTCCTAAGACTGTAGGCTTTTTTAACTCATTGGTCTTTAAAAGTCAACAGAACTTATACTTCATTTACTTGGGCACTTTAAAAAATTGTGCTATAAATATTATGAAGTTAAAAAAAAAAAAGAAAAGAATGTTGTAGGCAAAAATATTTTTTTCAGATTGTTGTACATTTCAAGTAGTTTTACTGATGTGTCAAAAAAACTAATGGTAAATGTATATGTTAGTCTTTACACAACCAACTGAACAGACTTTCAATCTGATGACATTTCTGCTGTTCAACATAATACAATTAATTTTTTCCTATATAATGACATACCTTTTTTTCCTTCATCCTGCTCTCCAGAGGATTAAGTACTATCCAAAACATTTTGCTCCACAAAGGGATAGAATTTATTTCTCGGCTTACTGAACTAACACAGTGTTTGCAATATCAGGAAATAGAAGACACATTTCAGCTTTCTTGTCCAAGGAGTATGTATTTGTCAACAGAAAACCAAAAATATTTTTATTAAAATTTTCCACCTCATATCCACATCAGTGTGGGAAGCATCCATTCCCCTACAGCAGCATGTACATCATATAGGTATTACTCTTTGCAAGACAGATATTATGCTTTGCAAGATGTTGGCAGAAAAAAGTTACATTTTTAAAACTGGCTTGTAATGAAACCTGAATAAATGTTAAGCAAAACAATGTGAAAACCATTGGAATATCCCATGAAAAACGGCTGTATTCCAGAATCCTTTAATGACGGTTTACTTTAATTCAACTATGAACTTAATCACGGTTCATGATCATGCAAAATCATGCAAATTTAGGAATTATATTTATATATATATACATTAAGTATGTGATAATTAGTGTTTTTTATGGATTAAATTAATGTGTGCAATGCTACTGCTATTTTTTTCTGAACAGATAATATATCTAAATAGTTAACATTGGTATATTGCAGATAAACACGCAAGTGTAAATTTTGTGGTCAGTCAGTATAACAAAGAATTTGCAAGAACAACAAATTAAACTGGTTAGCAATACAAGCCAAAATTGAAACTGTAGAATATACATTTTGAATTATATGAATAACCATTGAAAATCACGAATAATTTAGAATAATTAACATGCATGAGAATTTTGAGAGATACTTGCAGCCAATTTTCTCACCATAAAAAAGGACAATCAATTATTTGTTTTATATTAATGCTTAAATTTAGTAATTTGCTGAACTTCATTATAACTGTAAAGTAAAGAATAAAAAATTAATGGAATATGGTTACAGTAAAATTACAGGAAATAATTACAAGGAAACCATCAACCTGTGTAAAGACTGTATGCTTCCCTTTAAAATGAAGTTCATAACCATGGATACGGGTAATGCCTAACGTTATCATATAGATCGACTACTGTTGAGTCATACTGAGAGAAAAAGTATTTCTTCCAAACATTGCTAAATAAAAACCTTACAATGTTATCTGTTCTGTAATTTTGTAACAGTGTATCAGTGCTCAATTTGTTTAAACAATTAAATAAATGTTTTAACATTTCTGTTTTGTACTCTGTAGATATCAGAATGAATTTTGTAAGATGAAATTTAGAAGTTTGATCAGCCTTGATTTGATGACATTAGGCACCTACAGAGATGATCTTGCTTGTCCAGATGTGTTTGGCAAAGAAATTAATGGAAGATAAAGACAATCAGGCCACATAGTTAGCTTTCTTAGTAAATAATCTGGAAATTAGCTTTAACTATCTGCAAAACTTGTAACAAGAAGAGCTGTCAGTGAGCCTGAAATTGTAGATTGGTTAGTACTTTAACAACAAAACAAAACAAAACAAACACACACACACACAAAAATAAAGGCTCTATAGAAATCAACTGAAAAAAAAAAATCTATGTATAGCTATATTTTCTCATAGAAAATGTGTTGTCTAAATGAGTCCCATGGTCATGTTTGTAGTTCAGTTTGAACTGGATAAATATTTGCTTATGATTAGATAAATTTCATATCTTTTTAACATTTTTTCTTAAATCTCTGTGTAATTTTTTCATTGGTTCATTGCGTTTTAGAGGAATATCAACAGTTTAGGACTTTACTTCTACAGAAGTTTTTTAATTGCATTTACATCAGTGTTTCATTTTCTATCTGGTAAAAGGAAATTATTACAAAAAATTGTATTGGACAATGCTTACTGGGTTCTGTGAAGTTTGGTGATTTGATTGAAGAAATTTTCTATTCTCTCTCCCTCTTTCCCCCACGAACTCTTATTTTTTCTTTTTCCCCAAAAATACTATTTCTGGTTTAGAATTTTTTTACCAGTAGCTAAATTATTGATTAACCTCAATACTGATGTCTTTTGGGGATATGAACAATTCACAAAATAAATTTATATGCAAATATTTAAAATTCATTAAAATAATAGATCCGTAACATATAGTAATTCCAGTCTTCATTTTCTTTCTGCCTTCTTTTCATTTTCATTTCCAAAGTAATCAAAACATGAAACAGCAGACTCTGACACAGAAAAAGTAGCTTTAGCAGGAGCATCTTGAGTTTTGGGAAATATTTCTGCTTTCTTTGGTTATGGTAACAGAAACACATGTACTAGCCAGTCATGGTGAACATAACAGAGATTATCTGTTGACACAGGTAGAACCAAGATCTTGCTGTTTTTTTTGGTCTTTTGGAGAGTACCGCACATAAAATGTACCAGTATATTCACACAGAGAATTTATAGATGACTGTTACTGGGAACTTCATGAATTAGAACCTGATGTGTGTGACTGTCAGAGGACTGTTTTGTGCATTTTCTCTTTTCCCTTCCCTTCCCTTCCCTTCCCTTCCCTTCCCTTCCCTTCCCTTCCCTTCCCTTCCCTTCCCTTCCCTTCCCTTCCCTTCCCTTCCCTTCCCTTCCCTTCCCTTCCCTTCCCTTCCCTTCCCTTCCCTTCCCTTCCCTTCCCTTCCCTTCCCTTCCCTTCCCTTCCCTTCCCTTCCCTTCCCTTCCCTTCCCTTCCCTTCCCTTCCCTTCCCTTCCCTTCCCTTCCCTTCCCTTCCCTTCCCTTCCCTTCCCTTCCCTTCCCTTCCCTTCCCTTCCCTTCCCTTCCCTTCCCTTCCCTTCCCTTCCCTTCCCTTCCCTTCCCTTCCCTTCCCTTCCCTTCCCTTCCCTTCCCTTCCCTTCCCTTCCCTTCCTTTTTAGGTTTCAGAAGGAGAAGAAATCCTTAAGTATTGATTTTTTATTATTACTATTATCTTCCTCTCTGCTTTTCTAAATTTATGGATATAAACAAGGTTTCAAAAGTTTATCTAACCCTAGAAATTCAAGTATTTAGTTAGCTAACTAACTTTGACAAAATTACTGGTCTGGCAGGTATGCTTACAGAACAGGATTTTATTAAAACCATCATAAATCAGGGTTTTTATAGTGAATCTTTCACATTTGTTTTTACTGTGTCCCTTTCTATATAGTTTATGGTGAGAAAGACTTTCAGTCCTTTATACAGAGTAACATCTGCCCTGTACCTAGTGTTGAAACCCCACTTGTATTTTATTTTATAGGCTCAAGAAAATCCTAAGGCCACATACAAAGCAAATAATTTACAGAAATTCAGTAAAGTCACTGGGGCCTTAGTCTATGTAACGCACAAATCTACTTAAGCTCTTTATGCTCCTCATGAAAATGAAAGAATACCCTGTGGAAGCTTGTTTACAGCATGCAGATATACAATAAAGCCTGACCAGTGGGTTGTTATAATTTGTGTGTTATCATGATGGTTTAGAGAACAAGTTCAGCTCACCACTGGAGAAAAGGGCAACGAATGCGAAATGATTTCCATTGCAAGGGTAGGAACAGATGTAGATGTTTCCAATGTTTCAATAAATCTCTGTTTACATAAACAGCTGTGAGGATCTTATTTTCTAAAAGGGGATACATGATACATGAGTCTTTGACTCATCATTGTTCAGGCTGAGAAACAGCCAGGGTAAGTAAGGTAATTTACTTGCATATATTCTGTGACATCAACACACATCTCCTATTTTGTAACCACTTCTTCCTGCAGTCCAATGAGTCATTACAAAACAACTCTGGACTGTTATGTAAGTGGTATAGTACCAGTTTACCGAGTTTAATGTGTTATTTCACTCCGGCTAAGATCCAGAGTCCACAAATATCAAATGATGTTTCTCTGTTGATCTCAGTGGGTAGCTGATGAGCATGGGTAAATCGGCAAGGAGGAAAAAATGTATTCAGTCCTCTGCTCCTCATAAAATGTTCAGACTTTCTTATTAGATATATTTATGTTCAAATTTTTGCTCTAGTTGGTCCTTTATGAGGAAATGAGTTCCAAAAGGCCAATTGCTTAAATATCACTTTATTACTTTATTACTATATTCTCAGCAACAACTTCTCTTTTCCCATTTCTAATTTTTGTTCTCTGCTCCCTAATGCTCTGGTATTAGGCGAGATTTTTTAAGTTATTTTACTTAACAGTTTTGTTAAATCTTTCTCTAGACCTTTTTGCCTGATATCCATTTCTTTTTCCATATTACATAGACCTATTAAGAACAATTTTTAAGTGTTTTTGTTTTCATATAATTTTAAAACATCTGATTGTATCTGCTATTCTCAATTTCTTTCATTTTTTTCTTTGTGTTCTCACATTATATTTTTGACACTTTGACACCTGTGAATTGTCAAGGAACTGCTCTTTTATTCAGACAGTGTATCACCAATTTTTTTTTTTTTTAAGGAGCTATAGCAAAACTGAAGATTTCTTATCCATTTGAAAATGGAACTCTGATATAGAACTGTGTTTATTTACCCAGCATTAAAAAAAATCCAGCGAGGGCAAAGATACAGCATTGACAGCAGTGCTGTCACTTGAGATTGGTGCAGGACTAACCACCTCATTGTCTGAGAACTATCTTACAAATACTGCTGGTCTTAAGAAAATATTTACTGCTTCAACAGAGCAGCAGATTGTCCATAATGTGTGCAGAGTTAACAAGACACTTCTGTAGAGCCACAGTGGAGAAGACCTACACATCTGCTGCTAAGCATGGTGATTTAACCCCTTGCATACCAATCAATTGGATTCACTGGATTTCCTTACAAATCAATACCATGCTACGTACTCATAAAATTATCACCTAAAAGGCTGGTAAATAACTGGGAGGGAAACAGAGTTCTTATAACAGATTCATTGATGCTTCCAGCATAAGAAGTAAGATATTTCTTTAAATGTCAGTATCATGAATAAGGTTATCTTGTTCTTTCAGAGGCAGAGAAATATTCCTGATGATATTTTATATAAAAATGATTTAATTTTTTTTCTGCAATTTTTGCTGCAATTAAAATAAAATCTTAAAAATTGACCCAAATCACTGGCAATGCAAACTGACAGTGAAGACAATTATGTTAGGTTGAAAATCTTTCCTAATCTGGACTTTGCAAAATAAGTACTGTAGAGTAGTATGTTTTCAACCTGTCTACAGCAAGGATTTCAGTTTCTTGAACTGAAATCTGCATACATGGCATAGGAGATTTAGGAAGAAACAATGTCAGCAAAGTGGTGGCATTCTTTAAAAGACCTCTTTTATATTTACAACATTTCTTTCGTTAATATTTTCCCTGAGACTAGGAAAAAAAGAAAAATCTAAAATACCCGGATGGAAGATGTAACGCCGTGAAGAAATGGTGATTAAGGTCAAAAGAGCAAAAAGCAACTGTAGTTTTCTGCACTTCAAGAACACTAAGGGTAGTTTCAGTAATTAGAACGGAGTTATATCAACCCCATTACACCTGCAGACAAGTTTAAACTCATATCATAATGTAAAGAGAAAAATAAGAATAATTATTCTGTGTATGTTTTCTGTGGTTTACTTGTTTGTTCCCAAAACTCTCCTCTGTAAAATTAAGTTATACAATGAACAAATTATGATTTCCTGCTAGAAATCATTTGGAGGTCAAATCTAAGAACCCTAAATGTTGAATTTTGCACTTCTGAAACTAGCTGACCTGAAAATGAAAGTGCTATATGCAGATTTTCTGAAGGAGATGGCCATTTGCATAAATTATGGAAATTTAAATGCTTTGTTTATTATACTAATGTTTAATTTGAAAATTTTTCCTACAGCATTACAGTGATTATCCCACAATTTCAACATTACTCAAAATATGTCCCTAAGTATGTATTCATATAACATGTTTTAGCTTCACTTTTTTATATTCATTTTACACAGGACAATGACTAGAAATACTCTAATTGCAGCCAGTGTGTCAACACTAACTGGTTAAATAAAGTGTTATTACTCATTGTGTGTCTTCATATAACAGATTATAAAAGAACTTTAATTACTCTATGCTTAACCTGTTTAAAGCTGCAGTACCTGCAATATATACATATGACTCAAAATTTATTGGAAGTAAAATAGTATTTGTTCACTTTAATGTATATTTCTCTACATGCATAAATTTTTCAGATCTGGTGAGGCCGCACCTCAAGTAATGTGTTCAGTTTTGGGCCCCTTGCTACAAGAAGAACATGAAGGTGCTCGAATGTGTCCAGAGAAGGACAACGAAGCTGGTGAGGGGTCTGGAGAACAAGTCTTATGAGGAGCGGCTGAGGGAACTGGGGTTCTTTAGCCTGGAGAAGAGGAGGCTCAAGGGCGACCTTATCGCACTCTACAGATACCTTAAAGGAGGCTGTAGTGAGCTGGGGATTGGTCTATTCTCCCACGTGCCTGGTGACAGGACGAGGGGGAATGGGCTAAAGTTGCGCCAGGGGAGGTTTAGGTTGGAAGTTAGGAAGAACTTCTTTACTGAAAGGGTTGTTAGGCATTGGAATGGGCTGCCCAGGGAAGTGGTTGAGTCACCATCCCTGGAGGTCTTTAAAAGATACTTAGATGTAGAGCTTAGTGATACGGTTTAGTGGAGGACTTGTTAGTGTTAGGACAGAGGTCGGACCAGGTGATCTTGGAGGTCTCTTCCAACCTAGATGATTTTATGGTTCTGTGATTCTGTGATTCTTTTCACAGTCCATCAGTATAATTATATTAATGTAAAGACCTCAATGGCTGTGAAAGAGCTTCAAAGTAATTCTACCAGGGAGAGCAAAATATTTTCTATGCAGAGAAAGTCAGCACTTGAGCATGTTTTAGTTCCAATACCACATATCATGACTAAGAGTTTTCTGTCTTCTCTAACTCACCTGTAATAAAAATTGATAGGAAAACATTTTATGGATGTCAACAACTTCCAAACAGTGTGAAATCAGCAAACACCCCAAGATAAATTTATTACATTATATCTAAATATTAAAATGAGAGAGAACACACATACACACAAACCTGTCTAGATCCGACCCTTTAATTTTCATGTAAAAAATTTGGGGTTATTATTTCTGAAGTAGTGATTTTCATTTAGAAAAATAAAATTCATTAAAAAAATCAGATTAAACTACACAGGCTGAGAAGCTAAATCACTTGTAATGAAGCTGGAATAAAGCAAGATAATTAATCCACATTATTCAGATTGAAACAGGACAAAATCTAAGGACAAAACTACAAAAATGTATCAAATTTATAACACAAGAATTGCAAAAGAAGTATTTAGATATTAGGCAGATAGTTAAAGAAGGCTAAATAATAATGTAGTGTACTATCACATAAGAAATCATATAATATCACACATAAAATTAGCTGTAATACTTAGATATGCTTAAATCGATATGAAATCAGGACCCTACTGGAAAGAGCAAAACAAATTTAACCAACTGTAATTTTTAAAGTTCCACTTAGATTAGAGGCACTATGAAAAATTATGCTTTTTGTGGTTTTGAATAATATTAATGAGATAACCCCTGCAAGCTGTTTCAAAATTTTGCCTTGAATACACCTTCAGATGACCTAAGTGAACATACAACTGTTGCAAAAAACACAGATGGTTAAAATAAAAAAGAATCTGGTTATTTTGTTTTATTATAGGTGACAAGAGATGCCCAATGACATTTTTTACTAAAATTTTTGTGGAGTTACACAATTGGTTACAGGATAAGCAAGCATAAACAGTTGAAGTTTGGTTTAAACCCTTTGCTTTCCCTAAAGATTTTAAACAGCAGTCCCTGCAAAGCTAGAGTTTCACTGACTCTATTGTGACCCAATTTTTCAAACACTTAAAACTTTGATAAAGCTAAAAAAAAAGGGAATGAAAACTTTTAGTGTATTCATATATCTATATATTTTCATTTAATGTATGAAAACAGAGAAAAAGTGAGATCAAATCTACCTATTATACATCGTTATTCATATTGAAAATCCTATAAAAATATTAACAAAAAGTACCTAAAGATGAAATAACATAAACACATTTTCTCAACTGAAAATTTTGAAGAAAAAAAAGAAGAAAAAAAAAAAAAAGGTGTGTAATGAGGCAAAGGCTACTACTTTCTCTCTACACTTAACTACTAAAAAATAGTTCAGGAAGTAATCTTAAAATCTCCTCATGATATGACAAATAAGTAATCTTAACACAGAATTCTTCAATTCTATTATATTTTACCAGCTCCATCTGTAGTGATCTCTGGATTTAAGACAGTAAGCAGGAAGACCAAATTGGAAAATGAATGACCATGTATGCAAATAAATATATAAATATAAAAAATATCTCTTCTGCCACTGTGTTACTAGAACATAAAATGAAAAGAAAAATAACAGGTTTGTTTTCAGAGGAAGGAT
Source organism: Anser brachyrhynchus (assembly GCF_964034855.1). Lineage (NCBI taxonomy): Eukaryota > Metazoa > Chordata > Aves > Anseriformes > Anatidae > Anser > Anser brachyrhynchus. Next base: position 67,509,777 of record NC_137697.1, on the reverse strand, counting down.
TGCTGTGGATTCCCAGCCACTAAATTCAATGAATGTCTAAAATTATTCTGATTCACTGAGCTCTCTATAGACAACTTATCCAAGCCCTTTTCATCCAACGTTCATTTTGTAGTATCAAAGACAAAGGTCAGCAATACAAAAAGATGATCTTTCTACTGAAGCAACAGTTGTATGCTGTCTAGAAGCAGCAACAGGTGCTAGCAGCAATACTATATGCAGCATTAACAGATCAGGAGGAGAGAGAGGATATCGGTACCTCTGACCACAGCTCCTACTTATTCATCTATTGTAGTAACATGTACACATGGATGACAACTGTTTAGTGGTCTCTATTTCATTATTAATGGCATGCTTCATAACTCACAGGAGGGTAAAACTTCCAATTCTGTGAAGTGGAAAGAAAGCAAAAAAAAAAAATTGCATCATACTTTGAAAGATGCGTTACTCACTCTGTACACCTGCAATACGCAACAGTACAGTCAGTATATCTCCTTCTCTGGAGGTATTCAAAACCCACCTGGATGTGATCCTGTGCAACATGTTCTAAGTGACCCTGCTTAACAGGCGGGGTCGACTAGATGATCTCCAGAAGTCCCTTCCAACCTCAACCATTCTGTGATCCTGTGATTCAGTATCTGTGCCCAGCTGGGTCCCTCAACAGTCTGAGCAAAAGATCTTTCCTTGTGTAGGCAAACAGAACAGGAGCATCACTAAAAAGACAGAAGATGAACAGACAAAGCAGAAGAGACAGGGTGAAAGAAAAGTTAGATTGTTCTAATAGATGTTCCCCAAAGTTCAGGGAGTAGTTCAAAGTAGCCAGAAAAGCAAAGCACTAATTAACATAAGGAACATCCTTTGCAACCCAAATTACAAACAAGAAACAGCATGCTAGTTATAAGGAAGCTCAAAGAGCTGAACTTTATCACAAAAACAAAGGAAGGAACAAAAGCAAGTGAGGGGTAATTCTGACACAGGTGTCACACAAGTCATTGCAAACCACAGCATTCCATCTGCAATGGGTCAGAAACCACCATAAATCTTGCAGGCCCCAATGAACCTTCTTGTTTAGGACTATAGAAGAGGTGAGGTGAAAAAAGACTTGGCAACAAAACCAGAAGCACAGATAAAGTTCAGAATGATGCCAGGATACACAGACAGAAACCACCAGAGTTGCTTAAAAGAAAGTTACTCTTTGGCAGTAATAAAACATAAGAAAGAGATAGTTGAGAGGACAAATACTCCTGAATGATCATGTGGTCTTACATGCAGCAGGGGACTGGTGTTGAAGATTCTGTTTCTAGGGATGGAGAGAAGGAAAAAAGGGTTTTCAGAGGTTGCAATAGGGAACAACTGAAAAATTGTAGTGGGAGCTTGTCTGTAATGTACTTCACTCTCTGTGGTTGCAACCTATTTACTGAAGAACCAGTTTACTTATGAAGCATAGCCAATGATCAGCTTACAGAATGAGATCTTATGCCGAGGCCTTAATTTGAAGGCCTAGTTTGTGATACATTTCTGTCAACTGCTCTGAGACCAGGGTCTCCCTCAACACCTTACAACAGATCACACAGTTTTGTCATGACTGCTATCCCCAGAGAAATTCCGTCTGTAAGACACTGTTTCCACTGCACCTTTCACTTATTGTGCTTTGTTCAATTTTTTATTTATTTATTATTTTTTCTGAAAGGACTTCCAGATGAATCCATACCATCAGGGAAAAACTTCTCTCCAACTTTTAACTACTTGACTTACAAGAACTCAGACTTGGAAGTGCAATCTTGAAAAATAAAAATAATAAAAATAATAAAAATAAAAAATCAAAGAAAGGAAGCAGAAATCTAGTTCACTAAAGTCTTCCTAACGTAATCAACAATAATTCCATTATTTCATAGATAAGAGTTAAATAAATTAAAAAAAAAAAATCAGTGAAAGAAAATGATTGTAGTCAACAATCAAAGGAGAAATGATCTGTTTGGGGAGAAAAATACAAGATATGCAAACAACCACATTGAGAAGGGAAAGGCCATGGATTAAAATGAATGCACCCAAGTGTCTTTTCTGGCAGCCTTCTCTTTTTAACACACTGTCCTTGTGCTGAATTATTAAAACCCTGCATCGTAAACCAGATGGCAAAGTTTTAACTCAGCTGACAAAGTTTCCATATTTTCAGGTAGTTAAGAGAGAATGGCATATGTGTGAGCTCTGCAAAACATCTCCGTCTACTTTTTCTGTAGACTGTCTAATGCACAAACAAAGGAATACCTGGCCCCATAGTTTAGACGAACTAATATCCCTTTTCAAAAATAAATAAATAAATATATATTATTAATAATAAGGGAAATTATTGCTCTGAAAAATAATGAGTTTACAGTTACTAATTTGACTTGCCAGCACTACTCACTGACCTGAAATTTCCTCAAACCCCACCTGGAACTCATAGATTAATCTAGTTTAGAAACTACAGAAAACAGAAGTTAACCCACTGGGGTAGAAGTCATTCATGTACATCACTGGAGTAGGTCTGACAACTGCCAATTCACACAATGAAAGTGCAAACACAAATGACTGTAGATAATTAGGTCTCCATCTTTGATGGATCCTTAGTCTGTATATTAATGACATCTACATTTGGAAGGGAGGAAGGGAGGGAGGGAGGAAGGAAGGAAGGAAGGAAGGAGGGAAGGAAGGAGGGAAGGAAGGAGGGAAGGAAGGAGGGAGGGAAGGGAAAGAAAGAAAGAAAGAAAGAAAGAAAGAAAGAAAGAAAGAAAGAAAGAAAGAAAGAAAAAGAAAGAAAGAAAGAAAGAAAGAAAGAAAGAAAGAAAGAAAGAAAGAAAGAAAGAAAGAAAGAAAGAGAAAGAAAGAAAGAAAGAGAAAGAAAGAAAGAAAGAAAGAAAGAAAGAAAGAAAGAAAGAAAGAAAGAAAGAAAGAAAGAAAGAAAGAAAGAAAGAAAGAAAGAAAAGAAAAATATATGTACTGAGATAGTAGACATATATAATTCAGTATTTGTGTATATCTTTTCTTACAGAGAAAGAAGCTGTAATCTGATTAGTCCCAAAACACCTAAACAACAAAACAGACACAATACTTCATGTACATATCTACCCCTTAGATGTGGGGCCCAAGAAATCTACATAAGAATCATGGAAAAAAGTCTGTCCTTAAGAAAGAAAAGAGTCCTGGACTTGTTTGTATTTTTGATTAGTAGTGAGCCTTGCTCATGATGAAGTTGTTTTATTTGGAGATTAGAAGTATCTTGTGGGCTGAGGTACAAATTTGTTTAGAAATACTCATTAACTTTCCCAACAATAAATATGTGCATTACTTTGATAATAGGGTAATTGTTCATGCTGACCTGAATTCTATTCTCTTTTTTTCCGAATAACTTGTAAATTGTAAACTTTAAAGCTAGTTAATGGCAACTCTTACTTAGTCATCAAACACAGCTGCATGATTTTGATTATCATTTGATTATCAAGAAAATAAATATTCTGAGTTCTTTTGTTGTTGTTGTTTATTTTGTTTTTTTTTTCCCAATAGCAGACAACTAGAGACCTGATTCAAATTACTTTGGAACAAGGATTTGCCCAGAAATTAATATGTACATGATTATACAGCATTGTCCCTTGCTTTCCATTTGTGTAGCTAATAAGTAGGTGAGTTTAGTGACCCATAAGAAACCTTATACTCTTGAGCTCCATGTAAAGGGTAGAGAGTAAGTATGTAGCTATGTAATTAACTTACAATTATGTAAGCCGTAAAGGCATAATTTAAGGTTATTAATATGTTAAAATTTGTAAGGAATTTTCTGGCATTTAATTAACATTTGCCAAGACAGTCTACAGAATATTAAATATCAATTAATAAAAATAATGACATTTAGTTAGATACTCTATTAGTTGTCACAATTATTAACTCAATGTTGTTGGCTTTTAAAATTCCAATTATGAGCCTAAATTTTTCCTTAAAATTTTTATGTGTGGAAAATCTAATTTTCTATCTATATTTGTGTCCCATAATTTTAACTAGATTACATGTCATTTTTTTTGTATTAAAGATTATACATCATCTTTCCTATTAAGTCTCAATAAACTCTCTTTTAACTGTCAATTGACAGTCAATTGATATGACTATCATAAAGCTGCAGATATTTTTTCTCTTCAAAAAAAGCCAAACCATTGTTTTCTCCATTTACTGCACAAGAACATCATTTTGCTGACTGTGGTCTATTCAAGGCCTCTTCTTTATGGACTTAATTCCTAAATTGTCTGAAGGACAAAGTCAGGCTTTCAGACTCAAGACGTTGAGTTCATGTGAAGGTAGACCAATGACCTGAAGAACAACCATTAACTGGAACTGGTGCTTTCCACCTAAACTGGAGAGGCACTGCTGCATTTCAAAAATATCTGCAGAAGGTTTGACCCACAACTTCCTTTCACAGAGTACTTACATTGAAATAACTTGCAAATTTATTTGCTAATCACCTCCTTGATTATTCTTCCTACACAGTTTGTCCCCCTAATATATTTTCTCACTTCATAGAATCAAAGAATCCTACTATCATCTTCCAATTTCTTTTCCCTTGCCTGGTGTTACTGCTGACTAAGTTTCTTTGTAGTTAGCTTCAGCAGACCAAGTTCAGAAGCACCTCTGGAAGAATCTGACTTTGCCAAGAGACCTTAAAGTTCTCTGGCCTCCCCAGTGTTCCAACCTCTGAAAGAATAGTACAGGTAGATATGCATAAGATCAACACAGACCTGGAAAAATTTACCATTTTTGCCTCATTAATGCCCTAATTGTACAGACAACAGAAAACCAGAGTTTTCCTCTTTTTTTCTCAATGTGCATGTACCTTAGTTTTGGAGCAAGTAATTATTTATTTAATGTATTTAATGTATGTTTATGTTTAATTTATTTATGTTATTTATGTATGTTTAATTTATTTAATGTATTTAATGGCCGCTATGTGAGTTGGTAGTAGTTAGGCTGTGATAAGTTCTAAGCTATGTATGTCTGCCTTCCATAATGTGCAGACACACACACACACAAAAAAATAGATAGGATAGCTCTCCATGCCTGCAGTTATTGGGAAGCAACGTGGTACTTTAACACATAAATCCCAGAAGGAGGTGTGAGCAGGTAGCTACTCTGTTCTTGGCTACGGGCTCTCTGTGAATTGATGGTGAAAGCTAGTAAAGGTGACCAAGAATCTTGGTGACTTTGTGAAATTTACTTTTATTTGTTTTCCAAGATGCACTGCTACACAGGGTTACATAGAATAAGAAGTGAAAAAAGAATTTTAATGTAGCTTCTTTCTTTCTTTTTGAAATTTAGCCAGACTTTTCATCTGCTGGAGTATCAGAGGTAAAAAAGGTACACTAGATTTCCATACTCCTTTTCCATTTTTGTCCTTCTGTACTATGCTGCATAACCACTAGAGTGGTTTACAAATTGTTGTGATCATTACTCACAGATCATGGCATCAGTTGCAACTGCAACACTTTTGAAAGCATTATAGAAGCCCTACCATGGTTCTAACAACACAGAAATTATAATAATCTGTCATCCATCACCTTATGTACCTTAGCTGTTTGCATTACTGAACAAATCCTTTGTATACAGACCTTACAAGAACAAGCATTACAAGAGTTAAAACCAGTTAGACTCTTTCTAATGAGCTTCTCCCTCTTTTTTATTTCTGAATGTAGCCCTAAGCTGCTAGTTATTTGAAGACTACATTTTCTACTGGGATACTGGCATCTGTCTGTCTGCCTTTTTTTTTTTTTTTTCATTCCTTCTCTTGATTCTCTACAAAAGGTGCATCAGCAACATGCTTAATACATGTTCCTGAAGTTCCCCAGGTATGCAACATTCTTACTGACACTCAGTAGAACCTGTAACTGTTATTGCATTCTTGGTTATCTGGATGAGAAAATTAAATGCAAACACACACATGCCTTGGATGCATCAATTATCCATGTTCTAATCATAGTTATCTGGTCTCGTTGTGTGTATAGTACACATACAAGTGCAGCCAGAATCACATACAAAAAACCTGAAGTCCGTACAACACTTGATAACTATAAATAGGTTGTTAGAATGACTTGATTTCACCTGTCCAGAACTTTTGATCAGTCTAAACATACTAAATGCTACCAGGCTGCAAGTTCTGAATCAGTTGCTCATTCAGATAGGGTAGATGAATAAACTGTTTGAGACAAGTCACCTTCTCCTATATCCTTGATCATACAAAACCACCTCATTGGAGCAGAAAGGTCATTTCAAAATTTTTTCACTGGTTTTCTAAAGGAAAGGATGAAATTTAACTAAGAGGCAATCATACAAATATATAAAGATATGAAATGAATTAGAGTGATAAGGGAAAGCATGACAAAAGGAAAAAAGAAAACATTCAAAGGTCCATTGGATCCTACACTCAATCTATGACAGTAGTCACATGAACAGGCTTCCCAAGGGGGGGTTGTGGAGTCTCCTTCTCTGGAGACATTTTAAACCCTCATGGATGCATTTTTGTGTGACCTGATCTAGGTGTTCCTGCTCCAGCAGGGTGATCGGACTAGATGATCTTTCAAGGTCCCTTCCAATCCCTAACATTCTATGATCCTATGATCCTATATTAATTCCCTGGTCATTCTTAGGGGCATTACAATCATTCTATTTTGTTGTCAGATGTCATAGTGCCCAGTTTACTGGAAAGCTTTTTTTTTTTCTTCATTTAAGTTATTTTGAGACTTTAGGTTGAGGTCTATGAAATCGGAAGTTTCTCAGCAGGAATTCTAGGGAGAAGAGACGCAAGTCCCCTTGAAGAGGACTATATCTACAGGAAACAACAAAGAGTCTTACTCTCAATTCAGATTTCTTATTTTTCATTCACACTTTCAAAGACTACCAACTACTGTCCGAATCAGTAACTTTTATCAATCAGCCCTTAATCCCAGGGCTTTTGGTGTTAAAAAAAAAAAAAAAAAAAAAAAAAAAAAAAAAACCATGCAAGAGACGGAACTGCACTGATATTGTAAATCCGAGATTTTTGTAATAGGCAGCTTTGCCTGTCACAATGTAAACATGAAACAAAGTTTGACACAAAGTCTGCACAAGCAATTCATTAAGTGTTCTTATTTCTGTGCAAAATATAATCACATCATTGCTTATAGTAATAAAACATCTAAAGGTTACGGCCCCTTCCAACTGTTATGCACAAGCCCATAATCATACATGGTACAGGATTGGCTCCAAGATGTTTCAAGGCTACTCTATATCTTTAGCTAAATACTTCTGATTTAATTTCTTAGTGGTATGATCTTCTCTCTCCATTACACTAAACAATTGTAAACAGAATATATGACTGTTTGCTATGTATAACAAATTACAATAACACAGTGAAATCAAAAGGTAGCTAAGGAATCTGAAATGCTTCTGCTTCCACTTATACATGTAATACTGAAGAGAAATATGTTTCATACCTATTTTGGTTGAAAAGACACAATAAAAAGATTTCCAAGAGAGTTAGATATTGCATGCAATTGATAAATTGAAAACTGACATGAATCAAAACCCAGAGAAATTAACAGGAAGCTTTTTAGTTCCTTCCATAGGCTTTGTTTTTGGCCTTAAATGAACTAATTTCATTTGAGAACATTTCTAGAAAATTGAGGTTTATTAGGTAGTTTGAGGGGTTAGCAGAAACAGATCACCTAAATCTTGCTCTAAGATTGGAAAGATTTGGAGAGTTGAAGTGACATTTTTTGTATAATGTTAAATTGTGGATGTTACAGAAAAGAAAAATAGTGACTAGCTAAAGACTGGCTAAAGGGCTGACTAAGCTTCATAGATGTTAAACTCCCTCCAGGCATGTGGTAATTACAACAACACAATTATTGGAGGAAAATTGAAAACTATCGGACTGCCTTCTAAGATTATAATGCATGTGTACCCTAACATAATGAGCGCACTCAGAGCACCACACTTGCTGATTAAAAGAAAAGAATACAAAACAAATATATATATACATGTGTGACTATATATATACATATATATATACCTGTTTCTGCAGAGTTAATTAACAGTATCTTAAAAATATATTTATCTTCTTATTTATATAATATCCAAAGGTATCACCTCTACATTTTGATGTTGTTAATAAAGCACTATGGTTTTTAATTGTCAGAAAGAAATATTTCTGTGGAAATGCTTTTTAGAGGAAATTTATTGCATTTGACCTCAGTTGTAAATTTTCTCTTCTAATACTATAAATTTCCTCTAAACATTTAATGGTTTATAACTGTAATTATTCTTGTGTGCCAACATTAAACTTTTAAAAGTTTAATTTGGAGACTATTCAGAGAAACTCATCTTTTTTACAGCCTCATAAATAGTTCTTTGGTGAAATGAACAGAGGCTCAGCTTCTGCCTGAGGTGAATACAAATGATATTACATATTCTCTCACTTGCAAAATAGGAGGAAATTTTTTGATGTCTCAACTGATCAGATAGTACTAAGTGCAACAGTGATGAATAGTAATACATTAACTACAACAAATGGATAAACATGGTGCACTCAAATATCTTCACCATTTACTAGGAAAGACTTCTGTGAGGCTGTCAAAGATGATGTACAAAGAGTTTGAAAAAGGACAATACAGCCAAAACTAAGGTTCTCTATCATGGAATAAATACAGAATGCCAAGACAGCAGCTGGGCTCCAGACATGGTAAGCATTTTTGGCTAGCTGGCTTGAATTAGGATTAAGGAAAAAAAGAAAAAAAAAAAAAAGCAAAAAAAGTGGTTAAATAATGTACTACATAGTATACATTATTCTGATGTTATAGCTGATTTCAGGGTAAGATGAAAAGGATATTATGGTTAACAAATTCTAAGACCAAGAACGCAGAGAAAGGCAAGGGCATGTAAATAGTGCTTATTTTTTCCTTTCAATTAAATATCTTTAGGATATGTGTCTGTCTTGGATTTCCTTCACTAGGCCTGAGCCTGGTGCCAACCACAGGCTGCTGGAGTGCATAGCTACTCCAGTACAGAATTAACAGTGTGGCCAAGAAGACAGCCTTGACATTACTGCTCTTGACATTATTACCAAGTGATGTGGACATACATCAGGAAATGCAATCCTGTAACAGTCATGAACTGTGAAACTCCCACCATTTGCAAAATAGGAACTTCTAGTCTCAAGGAAACTAGAGAATCTGGAACAGGTTTAATAGTTTGGGTAGATTATGCCTATTGTATTTATATATATATACATAATAACATAATTCCTAAATGGCCTTATTGTGTTAAATATTGAATGTGGCAATCACTTCCCAGAAAGCATTTTTTATCTAAAAATATGCAAGGAATAGCAGGACAAAAGAATAAAACTTAAAGTGCTTAAAATTCATTGAGGTACACAGTAGGATATATGATTTCTATTATTAATATACTACAAAATTTCAGGTGCAATGGGCATCAGAAATCATGAAAAGTACATGTAAAATTTACTACCCTAACATTTTAGTCTAAATGTTAAAAGTTTTGAAGTGGCCAAAAACATATTTTCCTGAAAACAGCCAGGACTGTCTCCAAATGTTGTTTTCTGTTTTCTTCATAAACCAAAAAAAAACCAACAGCATCACAACAAGATATAAGAATCTTTTCTTACATTTAATATGAGTTGGTGAAGGCTTTAGCTTGGGTAATATATCTCATAATCTAAACCTATCCTTTTTACCTTTTACCTGTGGATATTAACAACAAATAAAGTTTAAAATACTCTTTTAATAATATTATCTCTGCAATCTGTTTTAAGTCAGAGGTCAGAGAGGTGTGAGAGAAACAAACAGAACAGAAAGTGAAAGCAGTAAAATCTAATTTGCAAGTCTGAAAAATATTAGTTGCAATTCAAGACAGCAAACCAACAAAGGTGATAAGTCCAATTATCTTTATATTTTATCAAGTATATAAATATTTCCTAAGAAAAGTCAGGAAAAATCTTGTGCCTCTGTTAGAAAAGAGGCTAAAGGTGGTGCAGCTAGCTGTACAGAACTAGATGGAACATAACATTCCAGTTCAAAACACCGGAGGGGGGGAAACACCCTCTGCTGAAAAACACTCATCACATATTCACCTTCCATTGCTTCATAACCACTTTGAATATTTAAAGCAGTTTTTGTTCTCAATTTTGAGGCAAAAAAAAAAATGGGGGTGGGCGAGGTGAACAGTTGTAGTTCTTGTTCATTTTGAGGGTTGGTACGGCATTGTATGAGATTTAGCAAGCAATGGAACTGACATGTACTCTGTTAAATAACAGCGATTCAGAAAATGAATGGAGACTACAACCTCTGCAAATGAATATTTTAAAGTGTGGCTTTGACACAGTGACACAGTCTTTTGGAGTGATATATTGGGCAGGTAAAGCAATCTGAAAAAAAATAAAATAAAAATAAATTATAATGATAATAAAGAAAAGAAAAAGGGGAAAAAAAAGGCATACTGCTTGGATTCAAGGTACTCTCTTATCAGTGCAAAGTATTTGAATTAATGTAATTATTATTTATCCTAGGAATTAGCAGCAGTACAAAAGACTCAGATAAGAAAGTATTGTGAAAACTTGATCATTCCCTAAAGAAAACTAACAAAATCCAGAAATCTGTTCCTGTTCCTAATTCCCATTAATCTTAACTGTTTTGTTTCAGTGAAACAAGAACTAGGAGCTGTCACTTACCTTTCCAGAACAGCTTATTGTTTGTGGAGTCTCTCCTTCTGTCTTTCACATTTCTGGTATTTTCCTAACCTCCTTCAAGGGTGTTTATCCAGACTAATTCCCACTATATGGCATCTAGAGGGTGGCATCCCTGCCTGTGGCAGGATTAGAGGATCTCTAAGGTCCCTTCCAACCTGAGCCATTCTATGATTCTATATCCTCTCCATTATATCTTGTATTAGTTAATGTACTCGCCCCTTAGCAAAACAAGGATACTCTCAGCTAAATGAATGGACGAAGAGGGAAGAAAGGAAATGATTGTTTTTACATGGCTGTTTACTTTCATTCCCTCAGGAAGATCAAAAACTTTTTTCACGTAGCTTATGCCTCTACTTCACAGAGTAGTTACCCTAAAAAAGCGGCTTAATAATGAAACAAACAAACAAACAAATGAAAATGATTGAATCTAGAATTTTGGAACAGAAAAACCTTCATTATCCAAGGTAAGTTGATTGTGTGTGCATGTTCAATCTGCACAGAACTGATTTCTATCTCAGAAGGGGTTCTCTGAGACCTAATAGCAATTAACAAATCCTGCCACTCTGAAATAACAATGCTCACAGCCTAGCAATTTGTCTGATCATATTAAAAGCTGCTTTCAAAGTCCACAGAGACAAGAGGTTTCAGTTAACTCTTTGGAACCATTAAGTCTAACCATTCCATCTCCAAAATAGAGCAAAGAGCGAAACCAAATAAACAGAGGAACTGTGTAAAGATGGAGAAGTCCATACACAAGAACACATTCTCAAACTGCAAAGCATATGTCTCCAGAGATTAGCATGGCTAGCAGGGAACTAATGATGGATCTCCAACACAAAAAGACAGTATACAGGGGGTGGAAGCATGAAAAGGGTACAGGGGAGTAATTTAGAAACATTGCCCAGGCACATAGAGATGGTGTCAGGACAGTTAAAGCTCAAGTGGAGCTGAAGTTGAGGGATAGTGAAGGGAAACGAGGACCTGCTACGATGACATTGGTAGTTAAAGGCTGAACAAGAAAAATGTGTGTCTGTTGCTGAATAAGGTGGTCATAACAGTCACAGATACATGTGAGGTTCTCACTGCCTTCTGTGTCTCACACTTTGGCAGCAAAATCATCCAGGGCTCTGCCCTTACAGATTTGGTTTATGGAAAAGAACAACCAGCAATGGATGCAGGTTTAGTCAGGGATTACTTGCATGAACTTGACCAAAACAAGTCCATGGGAACTGATGGACTGCATCCCAGGGTGCCAAGGGAGCTGGATGATGACTAACATCATCACAAAGCTGCTGACTAACAGAGCAGGGAAGATCTGTCACAAAAGGGCAAAATAAAATGTTGTACCAGTAATCAAAAAGAGTTAAAAGATTATTGGAGCAGTTAAATGTTGGTCAGCTCCATATCAAAGACTAAGGAAATCACAGAGAAAGTCCTCTTGAAGCACATATCCAGGTATTTGAGGAAGATGGTGATGGGAACACTGGGAATTGATTTACCTAGGGTAAAAATTGTGTCGCTCACCTGGTTGCTCTCTGTGATAAAATGACTGGATCTGTGGCCCATTGAAGAACAGGGTATGTTACTTATGTTGATTTCAGCAAGGCTTCCAACACCCTCCTGGAATGTCCTTGTATCCAAGATGTATACCAGGATCAGGATGGATGTCCCAACAGGTGGATGAATACCTACTTGGTTGGGTGCTCAGGCTCAGAGGTGGCTACTGGTTCAGTTCTGCCTGGATACTGGTGCCCCATGGGTTTTCACAGCATCTGCCTTTGGGTCTGTCCTGTTTAATATCTCTAGCAGTGACATGGAGAAATGGAAAATGCACCTTGTCAGGTTTCCAGGTGATTCCAAGCAGAGGGAGCAGCTGACAGGCCCAAGGGATGAGCTGCAATCCAGAGGGGCTAGGAGCAGTAGAGGAAGGAGCTGCCAGGTCCCCATACAGCTGGGGAGGATCAATGTACAGCCCTGCGCTGGGCAGGCAGAGCCTCAGCACCAGTACCGATGGGGCTGGGGGCAGCTCCGAGTAGAAGACCCCAAGCCTTGTGCAATGAGTGAGCAAGGCCGGAGAACATTCATTATTCAATATTTCTATATCAGCTTGCCCCTCAGATCTGTGTTTTAAGTCCTTTCAATCCTTTTTTCCAAAACAAAACAATGTTCTCACAAATATTTTCTCCTCCTTCTTTCTCTCCCTCTGTCTCTCTGCCTTCTTCTATTTCTCCTCCTACATCATTTAACAAGTACCTCTCTGTCTACATGTTCAGCAGAGTTTTGTTCTGAAAACCTTTCCTATAATGCCTACATTCTAGAAGAGGTTTTAGTGTTTTTTTAGTGTTTTTTTTTTTTTGTTTGTTTGTTTGTTTCTGGTGTGTTTCCCTATATTACTATGCCTTCTTTTATCTCATCAGAAAACATATTCTCCCACTCTCCAATACAATCAGTTGTTTTTCAGTCCCACTGCCATGCTTTTTTCCTATTTTACTCAGTAAAATTTTTGGGAAGGTTGTGTAAAAATGTCTGTATAAATAAAACAACATTGTACTCTACCTCTTATTCCATTTTCTAAGTACCCTCCTAAATACAAGGTAGATCCTAAACAAATTGTTTCCTCAGATTTTTTTAATGTAGTTTGACAAACCACAGAAGGTACTATACAGGGATCCTCTTTATAAGCACATTAGATGCCTTATGAGGTAAAAAATAGAATGCAAAAAGTGTATTGTTTTAGACCACTGACACCACACATAGTAAATAGTTAAGGCAGGCTGAAATAGCATAATATTTGGGACTAGATTTTAGAAACTGAGGTTTTCCCTAATCCGCCTTCAATTTTCCTGCATTAAACACACTAAAGTAGAAAACAGAGGCAGAAGCATCTGCTGACAAACAAGTGTCTGCCTAAGCAGTATCTTGTTGTACAGCACATGGAGAATTGTCTATAGTGAAGACATGAGTAAAATACACATCACACTGTTTTGAAGACACAGAGTAATACTTCTTAAAGTGTTTTCATTTGGGGGAAATATGCATCTTGACTGTGATGGGGGGGGGGGGGGGGCTAGGGGGGAAGGAAGCAGATGGACTGAACCTCTTGTAAACATCCCATGTGTGGATGGAAAGGTAGCATAAGGCTTTAGCTTCCATTATGTTGGCACCATGCATCAAGACCTCACTTTTACAGCAGCCAGCAGCTCACCAGCTCTCTTGAGCTAACATGCAGGACATCGAAGATCAGCTGACTTTGTTAAAATCTGTGTTTATGTTACTTGTCACATGGGGTTAATTTTTCTTATTACTACTGTTTCCCTGTGAGGGAACATTACCCAACTAGAAGTGCCTGGAAATTTGGAATCAATCCTGCCTTCTGCTCCACTGCTCACCCTGCCGCTCCTACCCATGGTAGGAGACATAGAACAGCATGTGATATTACATACCATATGCTTTGAAACACTAAGGAGGCTTGTAAATGGCAAGAAGTGCTCCTTTCCATGTGAAATTTCAGAGTGCTGAAAATGGATGCTGAATTTTTGTATATGTCTGAAACTGAATTGTTCCCTTTTGACAGCAATAGGGTCCCTGAAATTAGAGAAACAGCTTCAAGCTTGTCTCCAGATTTGACCCTCCCTCCTACTCCATAGGTTCTATATGCATAAACTGATTTTCTGATGCATGTGGACACATACAAACACACTTATTAGTGTTTATAAGTGCAAATCCAAGTTTTGTCTGTAGGCAACATGCAATGTTGACTGTCGATATTTTGGAAGGTTGTTCAAAAAAATGTTATCTAAAGTAGGAGTTAATTTAGACTATAAATACACAGATGACAGCATTGCTAATTTCCTGAGGATGAATACTGAGGTATCTTTCTTTATCAAGTGGATGAAAGTATGTTTGTCTTTTTCCTTCTCTCTGCCCTTCCTCTGTGGGGATGGAAAGTAATTACCTTGATATCATTCAGTAGCCTAAAATGGCCTGAAGATGTTGGAAGCTTGTAGAAATTAAAGAAATATTGAGTAAACTCTGGTGAACCAAAAAATATGTCTTGAAGTACCCATGCAGGCCTACATCCATGCAATAATAATTCTAGATACTGCATCATTTGGAAAATTGTCGTTTGTCCTATGCAGATGAACACAGATGGTGTAGCTGGAAGAATTTCTCCTAATCTTATGAGCCTAAATGTGACCTGTTTAGTGACTCCATTCAGGTTATAAGGATTGTAGTGTTTGATTTAAAAAGTAGGAGGAGAGGGAAGACCAACTTCTACACATAGAGTTTTGTTGGGTTGGGATGGGTTTTTGTAAATTGAAGGGATAGAACAGTGCACTTGTCCACACCAGCAGGAAGGAAGCTATGAGAGAAGCCTGGTCCATAAATTGCCTTTGAAGGTCCTTTCCAACTGAACTATTCTGTTCTGTTCTGTTCTGTTCTGTTCTGTTCTGTTCTGTTCATTTTCCACCTGTCTCTGCTTGTCATTGGTCTTATGGGCTTTCATTCTTTTATGTAGAGATGGGCTTGTTTTGATGAATTGAGCTGGTATCATAGAGGTTTTTATACTCATTGTTCATCATTTGTATTTAATAGGAATGTTTTCACTTTTATAATGTATCTGAGATTAAATATAACCTCTAATATATTTCCCAAAATTCAGTGATTCTGTGTGTAAATATGAATTAATCATTAACGCTGGGGCAGTGAGAGAAAGATATGGGAAAACGATGTTAATCTAAATGCTGTCTTTTTTAATATTGAAGTGTATGAATTCAAACATTTTGTCTGTCCCTTTTCTCCTCTCCTTCTGCACACTTTGTGCATGTTTTGAGCAATGTCTGTCCCATGTAACTGTAGTCAAAAATCATTTTTCACAAAAGATTCAATAATATTGGAGAAAGTAATTTATGTTAAGTTCTAAGTCTGTTTATTCAGCAACATATTCATAAGGTGAAGAGAAACCCAATGTCCTTCAGCACAGGAAGGCAACTTCAGATTAAAAAATATCAACAATTTGAAAATATAACACATATTTCACGATTCTTTCAGGTCTTTTGTAGCAGCACTATGGGAAATTCAGCAGAAGTAAACTGTGATCAGGGCCACACAGGGATAGTTAAAAGCTGTTACTGTCAAGTGTTTCAGTGTAACAAAGTACACTCTCAGCAACCCAGGTCATCCACCAGTGTAAATCAGCTTATCACCACTGACAAATATAGCTACATAAATGCACTAATTAAAAATAAACTTAGTTTGGAAAACTGTTTGGTTGACAAAAATATCTTGAGCAGACAACAGCTGGAGTACTTATCCCTGTAGGTTAATAATTTGGATGTTTTCCCTTTCTGAAATGAGGGAAGTTACAGTGATTTACACCAGCTGAGGAGCTCACTTGCAGTGTATGGTGGGAGGTCCAACCATGAAGCTCAGAGCCTAGTGCTTCAGGGGGAAGCAATAGCATGCAGAAATTATGTAAATCTGTAACAGCTTTAAATATATATTTAAATACCTGTTTTCTATTTTGATACCAGACTATTTATGCCCTAAGGGCCTCACAAACAAGTAAAATGTTTATCCCTGAGACTCCCTGTCTCACGTTAAAAAAGCAGATTGTTCAGTCTGTTTACATTTGCTTAAAACATTTTCCTGGATAATTTTAACTAGTGTCATTCTGTGGTGGTTTTTGTTTTATTCTTGTCCCCAGGATAAAGTCCACAAATACATAATGTGTTCAGTGATTTGAACTAAATCCCATTTAGATGGAGATATAGGTTTTGTTGGGATTTCTTGAACTTACCTCTGCCTAGTTGTTAAAATTCATTTTCCTACAATTTAACACTCTCATTATGTGTGCCTTCTTTTCTCTATCACACCTACAGGGTTACTATTGCACCCAGGTCTGTGCACGGGGGCTTATGTGTGCATACATTTTTGTGTACGCATGAGCATCTGTGCCTGCGTGGCTCCTCTTGCAAAGACAAGCAAATCCCCCAGAGAGAGTGAAGGCCAGGTCTCAAGGTAAAAGCAAAAAACCGCAATCAGCTGCCACTAAAGCTCAGCCAGCCTGTGGCTAGAAGTGCAGCAGATGTACCCAGCAGGTTGTGATCATTAAGTTCCAGAAGCAATGGCAATCTATTAACAGAGGATAGTCAGGTACATAGAAGAAAGCAGCAGCATCTTTCTGTCTCTTACATTCTCTTACACTCCTGCATGTAACAGATGCACTTTTTCGTCCTTACTACAGTGGCCAATCCAGATCATGTAGGTAGGTGTCTTAGGAAATATACTGTTTAGTCTCAGGAAGTATAAGGATTTCCACCTCCCAATGCCCTCCCCAGGTACCTTCAAAATATATATAGAAATAACAGCTCATACACAAAATATGCAATGGTTTTATTCTCATTCTCTCTGCAGGCAAACAAGAAAAAATAATTTATAATCCGTTATGTAATGAGACATGACTTGTAGACTCCTAGTTTCTCATTTCTGGCAACCTTTTGCAAAATTTAGATTACCTTTATATAATGAAAACACTAAGGAATTACATTCAGTTCATGGTATTGCCTCCGAAACTGTAATTTTTCATTAAAATACATATTTGTTTGAACCAAATTGCCTTACATGAAGAACCAACTCAGAAAGGGATTACTAGCTATTTTACCTTTTAAGGATTTTTTCTAAAGTGTTAAAAGAAGGAGATGCACATAAATATATCAGCACAAGGATATAAATATAATTTGCAGTTTTGCTTTGATAAACTCAAGATATTTCTCTTCAACCTGATGAAAGGAACAAAAGACAAAGAAATACATTCTCATAGTACATATTTGGTGTGGAAATTTGAAGCACACATAATGTGTACTGAGTTATCCACTGAGCATTTGTACAGTGCTTTTCACATTACAGAGTCAGGTTGAATCAACCTTGTGTTACAGTACCTGTGCTGCTAATAAAGATTATACTTCCTACTAAGTCCTGTTGTCATTCTTATTGAGAAATAGTGAAAGGCTGTGGTGAAGAGCAAGAGCTGAATTATCAGCCTAGTTCAAAGCTAATGAAAGATTATTCTCCTGAGATTTAGACTCATCTTTGTACACCTGCAAAGTATGAATAATTTAAGTGAAGCCCTTCTAACTAGAGTTTTTATAAACTTTTTTTTTTTTTTGGTAATTGCCCTTTACACTGGATCTTTGCATTTCACCCACCATCATGTAACTATGTAACCATCAAGGTGCATGAAAGTAAAAATTTCCAAATGACAGCATTGCCTATGTTTGAATAGCGTACAAATCAAACTATGAAAGCATCTAGTCACTCATTTTAATTGCTAAGATGCCACAAGGGACTTACATTAAATGAAGAATGGCCCTTAGAAGGATGATAATATCTCTCATGTGCAATACTGATAGATAAGAATATGTCAGCAATGCCTTTTACAGCTCACAGGGAAACAGTTCAGACAGAGATACAACAAACAAACTAGTTTTTGTGTTGATGAGATGATCTTAAAAGTCAAATACAGCACATATATGCTTCACCTGAAATGGGGAAAAGTTATCTGCAACTCAAATCTTTTGTTTTCCCTGTCATTTAGAGCTAAAGGCTCCAGTTCAAACACTGGTCTGATCATATTCTAAGAACTAGTCATAAGTTTTTTCCTTTTGATGTATATCTGCAGTAGCAAAAGAACCGATTTCATTAATTACTAGCTAAAAAGCCTCTGTGTAGGCTTTTTTGTCTTTACAGCCATCTGGTTCAAGATGAAGATAAAAAGTGGTAGAAAGTTATTGAAAAAAAAAGAAAAAAAAAAAAGAAACCATTTCAAAATAAGTAAGTAACTTAAAATATGAAAATGTGGTGTTGGAAGTGAAACAAATTTCTAGAAGTAGTTATCTTAACATAAGACATATTTATACTGTTAGGTTGGAAAATACCAGGGTATATAGAAAGAACAATTTTTAGAGACTTACTTTAAAGACTACACACAACACTGACTCAGCTTAATAATTATACCATAATCACTTTAAAGAAAAAAAAAATAAATATCCATCAAATATATAGGTGGGCCCTGACACAAAAGAGAAATGTTTCTTATGACTGACCTCTAGAGACAGTATGAGTGATTAAGCTTCGATGGCAAGACACCACCTTGATTATGCACTAGCAAGAATCTCTATTTTCAGTGAAAGTGTCACTCGCTCATCACAGGCAATAATTTAGCCAAAAAAAGAATTAACATTCTCTTTAAGAATGACAGTGTGTCTTGCATATACAAAAATATGGCTGTGTGGAGAAATGTGGGAACAAAAAGACACCAGACCGGAGAGGACTGTGGTGGGATTGCTGAAATCCATCAAAAAATCAAGCTACTTTTCCTTTTGTTTAAAGGCAGGTGCTAAGAGAACGTTTATGAGAAAGCAATGACTGCAGCATTTCTGGTTGAGGTCTATTTAAAGTTTCTAAAACTCCCAGGTGTACATTGATATTCCTTTGTCCTGAAGGACCCTGATGATCCAAAAATTTACGGTGGTGTAATACATTACAGAAAGACCCAGTCGAACAGGCAGGGAGACAGTGCCTCTTCCATAACAGGAAGGTGAGTATGTGAGTCGAGATTGCCTCCTACAAATGTGAGATGGGGTGGGACTAGAGGAAACCCTGAGAAGTTTGTTGATGATGCAGGTTGTAGAGTCAGCCATGACCACTACAAGACATGTTCTTGTCTCAAATGACAACAAATGAAGTGGAACTCAGAAACTTTTCTGCTGTTCCTAAGTCTACACTCTGCAACAGCATGGGGTCATTTCATCTCTCTGGGTGCCAGCTTCCTACCCACACACAGGAGGTCACATTTCCCTAACTGACAAAGGCATTGCAAAGACAAATTCATCGGTATTTGTGAGACCATTGAGTACAGCAATTATGAATTCATGAACGAACATGATTTGGGTTTCCATCCACTACCTTGGTTGAAGTATAACAGCTATGATATGCCTCACCTAGGGAAGTGAGAATACATTTCACAAAAGGTTTTCAAGCATCTAGAGTTTTAAATAGCATATCTCTATTACTTATATGTTTTTCTATTTTCATTTACAAGAGCTTTGAAGGTTTAATGGCTGATAACAACAAGCAATTGCGTCTTACTTGCTTTGCATGATATGGGATTAATTCATGTTGTTTAAACAAAGTTTTCATTGTTTCTGAGATGCTCCCTCTTTTCTTACCTTCCCATCTTTCAGAGTAATATTTGCTTTTCTCAGGAGTAAAAACAGAAGGATGAAAATTGAGGAGATATTATTTTAAAATAGATGGTATGTTGGAAGAGATTACTTGCACAACACAGAAGGCACTGTGGCAAGAGACTGGAGTTGTCAGCCCCACATCAACAGAAAAAAAAACCTTAGTCAAAAATGCAACTGGTAATCACGCACCTTGAGTGAGTTAAGTTGCTTTTTGCACATTTCACACATGGTAACCAGGGAGGGTTAAAATTAGGGCCTAAGCTAAAAGTAGTTAAGTGGAAGTGACAGTAAGCAATTCAAATTCTCTTGTGATCTTGATGATATGTCTAACTACTAAAGAGATGCAGGTAGTGAGTTATCCATGTTTTAAAATAGCTGTAGGTTATTAAACTGAATACTTTTAGAACCCATCTGACTCACCTCGGTATCTGAGAAAAATATGGATCAAATGTAAAACCATTCTGTCTGGAAATTCTGCTCCCCCATCTTTTCCTGGTCACTCTCCAGGGCTTAAGAAACACTGTTTTAATTCCTTGCTGCTATATCCCATTGCACTAACTGCAAGGCTGGTATTGAAAGAAACAATTCAATTATACATTGTCATTGTAGACTGAAAGTTGTTTCTTTTGTATTAACATAATTTTCTGGTTTGAGTAATTTCTCAAATGTAGTTAACGCTTGTTTACTCAAGGTCTTCTATGCAGACCCTTTTTAGACACAGATAGTGAAAATTACCTGTGAACATGCCCCAGGCTAGGACCATTTGTCTAATTTGTCTAATATTGTTTCTCGAAATATGGAGATGTTAAATAATAATAATAATTAAAAAAAAAAAAAGCATTAGGTGTGATCTGCCACTGGCTTATTTATACAAATCAAATATAACAGATTTTAAAAAATTAAATTTAGAGCCTGACTTCTCATGTTTTATTTCTTTTCTACTCAATGGAGATAGGTAAAACTCAGACCTTTCTTTTTAAAGTTCCTAAATCCTACATTTGAAATGTGAATACTTCATTAAAGCAAAAGCTGAAGTTCAACTCCCCATACATTATGCTTTTCTAAAAGAGGGTGTGATAATGAGATTTTTGAAATTGCTATTTTCCGATTCTTAGTTGTAATATAGCAGACAATTAGCAAAATGGGTATCAAGACAAGTGAAAAAAGTTCATGGTAGAAGTCTTTGCACAATTGCATAGTATAGGCCATCCTAATTTAGTAGATTATGGACTGATTCACTTCTCAAAATTTGACTGATCCATCCACTTGCCATTTTTAAGAGTGATGTTTCTAGTTAATTTATAACAGTCTTTTGTGCAAATACGGTTCTATTAGGAAATAACACAAGTAATGACTTGCAATATTTTAACAACTTTGTCAACTGGAACAAGAAGGATGTCAGATACCTCTGTGAGCAATTTACTACTGCTGGATTGGGAATTCTGTGCTTCTTGAAACACGATCTATATCATCAACCTTCTCTCTTAACATACATTAAAATAAATATAATTTAAAAATCATGCTTTTTAATTTTCCATACAACCAATTTTCATTCCAGAATATCCACTACTCATCAGAAGACAGAAAGCTTTTAAGATGTTTGATACAATTTATTGTGTACCTGAATATTTATACTTAAGAATCAAAAATGTAAATTTCTTCAGAATGAATGCATTGGTCTCATTAAGTACTATGGACAGAAATGGCCAGGGATTGTTTGCGGTTCAGATTTTCACCTTCCCATAAAAAAAAACAGAGGACAGGTGATGCAGGCAAGAACCATGAGTAAGATGGCATGCAGACAGCTGTGCCTAGAGGTCAGACCAACATAGCAGTGGCTGCTGCCAGCACTTGCACAGCAACTCTGAACACACACCTGCCCAAATAGCCCCAGATCTGCACAAAAATTGCATGGACTTTTAAGCATCCATTTGCAGCATCATGCCTCTGGGTAAGGATCCCTGTGGATAAGGATCAGGGTGAAGGCCAATAAGGAGGACATCCTGATGGGGGTCTGTTATAGACCACCAAACCAGGATGAAGAGATGGATGAGGCATTCTACAAGCAGCTGGCAGAAGTCAAGCAATTGCCAGCACTTGTTCTCATGGGGAACATCAACTTCCTGGATATATGTTGGAAATACAATACAGCTCAGAGGAAGCAGCCTAGGAGGTTCCTGGAGTGCGTGGAAGACATCTTCCTGACTCAGCTGGTTAGTGAGCCCATGGGGGTGCCCCACTAGACCTACTGTTTATGAACAGAGAAAGACTGGTGGGAGATGTGGTGGTCTGGAGCTCTTTTGGGCTGAGTGACCACGAAATGGTAGAGTTCTCTATTCTTAGTGAAGTCAGCATCAAAACTGCTACCTTGGACTTCTGGAGAGTAGATGTTGAACTGCTCAGGACACTGGTAGGGAGGGTATCTTGGGAGTCAGTCCTGAAGGGCAGAGGAGTCTAGGAAGCCTGGACACTCCTCAAGAAGGAAGCCTTCAGGGCACAGAAGCAGGCTGTCCCCATGTGCTGTAAGATAAGCCGGCGGGAAAGAAGGCCGGCGTGGTTGAACAAAGAACTTTTGCTGAGTGCCTGGGAGAAAAAGAAAGTTTATGTCCAGTGTAAGAAGGGGCAGACAACTCAGGGAGAGCACAAGGAAGTTGCTAGTATATGCAGAGAAAAAATTAGAAAGGCTGAAGCCCAGAATGAGGTCAACCTGGCCACTATGGTAACGAATAACAAAAAATGTTTTTATAAATATATTAATAGTAAAAGGAGGGCCAAGTAGAAGCTCCATCTTTTACTGGATATATTGGTGAACACGACTACTGAGGATAAAGAAAAGGCTGACGCCTTTTCTGTCTGGCTTTATACCTATCTGTCTTTAATAGTCAGACCAGTTATCATTGGGTTACTCAGCCTCCAGACCTCGAAGTTTGGAATGGGGAAGAGAATAAATACTCTACAATTCAGGTGGAAACAGTTACTGTGACCTGCTATTCCACCTGGACTGTCACAAGTCCATTGGTTCAGATGGGATCCACCCCAAGGGTGCTGAGGATGCTGACAAATGTAGCTGCCAAGCCACTTTCCATCATCTGTCAGCAGTCATTGTCAACTGGAAAGGTCCCACATGACTGGAGACTTACTAATGTGATGCCCATCTATAAGAAGGGTCATAAAGCGGATCCGGGGAACTACAGGCCTGTCTCCCTGACCTCAGTGCCAAGAAAGGTGATGGAACAGGTCATCTTGCATGCAATCACACAGCATGTGCAAGACAAAAGAGGATCAGGCCCAGTCAGCATGAGTTCATGAAAGGCAGGTCCTCCTATTCTGCCTGACCAACCCATCTTCTTCCATGAGCGGGTGACCTGCCTGGTGGATGAGGGAGAGGCTGTTGACGTAGTCTACCTAGTCTTCAAGGACTTTGACACGATCTCCCACAGTATTCTCCTGGAGAAGCTGGCAGCCCATGGCTTGGACAGGTACACTCTTTGCTGGGTTAAAAACTGGCTGGACAGCTGGGCCCAGAGGGTGGTGGTGAGTGGAGTGAAATCCAGCTGGTGACCGGTCATGAGTGGTGTTCTCCAGGGATCAGTGTGGGGGCCCATCCTCTTTAATATCTTTATTGATGATTTGGATGAGGGAATTGAGTGCACCCTCAGTAAGTTTGCAAGTGACACCAAGTTGGGGGGAAGTGTTGATCTGCCAGAGGGTAGGAAGGCCTAGCAGAGGGACCTGGAAAGGTTGGTTTGATGGGCCAGTGTGATGAGGTTCAACATGGCTAAGTGTCAGGTCCTGCATTTTGGTCATAACAACTCTATGCAGCACTACAAGCTTGGAGGAGAATGGCTGGAAAGCTGTGCAGAGGAAAAGGATCTGGGGGTGTTGGTTAATGCTCACCTGAACATAAGCTGGCAGTGTGCCCGGGTGGCCAAGAAGGCCACAAAATCACAGACTGGGTGGGGTTGGAAGGTGTCCTGGTTCCAGTTAGGACAGAGTTAATTTTTCCTCATAGTAGCTGGTAGGGTGCTATGTTTTGGATTAGGATGAGAAGAGCGCTGATAACATGCTGATGTTTTAATTGTTGCAGAGCAGTGTTTACACCAGGCCAAGGACTTTTCAGCTTCTCGCTCTGTCCTGCCAGTGAGCAGGCTAGGGGTGCAGCAGGAGCTGGGAGGGGACAGACCCAGGACAGCTGACCCAAACTGGCCAAAGGGGTGTTCCATACCATCTGATGTCATGCTAAACAATATATAGGGGTGGCTGGCTGGTGTGGGGGGCCGGCTGCTCGGGGATAGGCTGGGCATCGGTCAGCGGGTGGTGAGCAATTGCATTGTGCATCACTTGTTTCTTACACATTATTATTATTAATACTATTATCATGATCACTATTACTACTATTGTTATTATTATATTCCTGTCTTAATAAACTGTCTTTATCTCAACTCACAGGCTTCACTTTCCCATTTCTCTCCCCCATCCCAGAGAGGGAGGGGGGAGGGTGAGCGAACGGCTGTGTGGTGTTTAGCTGCCGGCCGGGTTAAACCACAACAGTCCTTTTGGCGCCCAACGTGGAGCACAAAGGGTTGAGATATCGACAGATTTGACCACAGTGTGTTAAACTAAAATTGGTATAAGTATTGGACCTGCTTAATAGTTGCTAGTCACGATGTTGATTGCCTTAATCTCCAGTCTGCTGTGCCTGTTTTCCAAATTGAGTTTTATAGCGCGTTACTTTCTGTATGTGCTCCCTGTCGCGCTGTTTATCCTTTCCGGGCCCTGGTTTAAGATTGTTATGGTACTGTGCGGTGTAACAATGGCTTATGAAATGATGAAATATCTGGTCACGACTCTAACCTGGTATTTGTACTCAGCACTGACGTCGACTCTATACTTTGGAAACCATATCTCGGAAACTATTAGCAATTACACCTATTGCCTTTTTTCGTTAGGGAGCCAATCTGTGAAGGGGACAGGGGAAGACATGTTTCCCTACCTGTTCACTCTCCCTTTCTCCTTCACCACCCTCTTATCCCCCGAGCTAGTTACGGTGGTTCTCCGAGATGTTGAATATCCTTGGGATACTCGGACCAGCCTGCTCTTGTTGTTATGTCTCCTGAATGAGCTTCAGGTTTTGTTGAGGGTTAAACAACTACTTAGGAATCTCATCTGGAGATCTGTCTTGAGGTGGGATAGTTGCGAGTGGCAGGGAGTGTGGGAGGATATGGGCAGGTTTCTAGAGCAGTGGTCACCTCCAGTGTTTTGGACATTCACCCCTGAACAACTGCAAAATCCTAAAAAGCTGGCAGAATGCTTGAAAAAAAGGTGTCATGACTCTGGCAGTTCCAAAGTGACACAAATCACTGTAGCGTGCTGGGGTCTGGCTTGTGCCTATCGAGCTGCAATTGATGCTACTATCAACCTAGTGACAGCTCCTGCAGCCGCTCCAGCTCTAGCTCCTGCAGCCGCTTCAGCTCCAGCTCCTGCAGCCACTCCAGCTCCAGCTCCTGCAGCCGCTCCAGCTCCTGCAGCTGCTCCAGCTCCAGCTCCTGCAGCCACTCCAGCTCCTGCAGCCGCTCCAGCTCCTGCAGCCGCTCCAGCCCCTGCAGCAGCTCCAGCTCCTGCAGCTGCTCCCACTCCTGTGGTTGGGTCAGAGAAATGAGCTGTAGCAGTGCAAGTTGACCCCGCAGAGGGTATTCCAACCCCTGTGGCAGACCCTGTGGCTGGGTCAGAGAAACGAGCTGTAGCAGTGCAAGTTGCCCCTGTAGACAAGGTGAAAAAATGGTATAGAGACTCAGGTCATTTAGAACGCAGACAGTCTTCTGCTAAGTCTGGAAATAGTGAAGATGAGGCTGGGCCATCAAAGGTGCAGGAGGATGAAGATGAGGATGAGGATGTCGAAAAATCAACAGTAACTACCCGGACTCTATACCAGCGTGAGTTACGAGATGTGCGAAAAGATTTTGGTCGCTGTATAGGTGAGCAGCTTGTCACCTGGCTGCTCCGGTGCTGGGACACCGGAGCCAATTGTGTGGAATTAGAGGGCAAGGAAGCCAGGCGGCTGGGATCCCTTGCCAGGGACGCATGTATTTACAAAGCAATTGGAGATGCAGCATGATCTCGCAGCCTCTGGAGGCGTCTCCTGTCAGCTGTGAAGGAAAGGTATCCCTTCAAGGAAGAACTTTTATGTCTACCAGGCAAATGGATCACCATGTAGAAGAGAATTCAGTACCTGAGGGAATTGGCCGTACGGGAAGTAATATATAAGGACCTAGACGACGCACAAACATCCACAGATCCAGATGAAGTCCGGTGTACACAACCCATGTGGCAGAATTTTGTACAGAGTGCACCATCATCCTATGCCAGCTCATTGGCAATACTAACCTGGAAAGAGGAGGAGAATCCCACAGTGAATGAAGTGACTAAAATACTCCGGCAGTACGAAGGAAATCTCTCCTCTTCCCTACAGGCCTGTGTCTCAGCTGTGGAGAAACTCCCTGAAGAGGTCCACCAACTTAAAGAGAATTTATCTTCCCCTCCACCTGAACGAACCAGTGTCCACCAACTAAAAGAGAATACTTTGGAGAAACTTTCTGAAGAGGTCCACCAACTTGAAGAAAGATTATTTTCCTCCCCACCTATACAAATCAGTGTCTCAGCTATTAGGGGTAAACGTTCATCTATGCAAGGAAGACAATATGGTGGGCACACACACCGCGCCACCCTGTGGTTTTACCTACGTGACCATGGAGAGGACATGAGAAAATGGGATGGAAAATCTACCACGACCCTAGAGGCACGGGTATGTGAATTGCAAAAGAAAATAATAATTGGGAAAAAGGGATTCTCTGAAAAGTTTGCTGCTCCAACTTCCAGCAGGCAGTCCTTTAAACACAGAAACGAAGATTCTGACCAGGATTACAGGGGCCCTACCTCCAGCCAGGGGGAGGAAAGGGACAATCGAGTTTATTGGACTGTGTGGATTCGATGGCCTGGCATGTCAGACGCACAGAAGTATAAGGCTTTAGTAGACACCGGTGCACAATGTACTCTAATGCCATCAAGCTATAAAGGGCCAGAGCCCATCTGTATTTATGGTGTGACGGGGGGATCCCAGCAGTTGACTGTATTGGAGGCTGAAGTGAGTCTAACCGGTAATGAGTGGCAAAAGCACCGTATTGTGACTGGCCCGGATGCTCCGTGCATCCTTGGCATAGACTATCTTAGAAGAGGATACTTCAAGGACCCAAAAGGGTTCCGGTGGGCTTTTGGCATAGCTGCCTTGGAGACAGAGGACTTTAAACAGTTGTCTACCTTGCCTGGTCTCTCAGAGGACCCTTCTGTTGTGGGGTTGCTGAGGGTTGAAGAACAGCAAGTGCCGATCGCTACCACAACTGTGCACCGGCGGCAATATCGCACCAACCGAGACTCCCTGATTCCCATCCATAAGCTAATTCGTCAACTGGAGAGCCAAGGAGTGATCAGCAAGACTCATTCACCTTTTAATAGTCCCATGTGGCCAGTGCGAAAGTCTAATGGTGAGTGGAGACTAACAGTGGACTATCGTGGCCTGAACGAAGTTACGCCACCACTGAGTGCTGCAGTGCCGGACATGCTAGAACACCAGTATGAACTGGAATCAAAGGCAGCCAAGTGGTATGCCACAACTGATATCGCTAATGCATTTTTCTCCATCCCTCTAGCAGCACAGTGCAGGCCACAGTTTGCTTTCACTTGGAGGGGAGTCCAATATACTTGGAATCGGCTGCCCCAGGGGTGGAAACATAGCCCTACCATTTGCCATGGACTGATTCAGTCTGCGCTGGAACAGGGGAAGCTCCTGAACACCTGCAGTACATCGATGACATCATTGTGTGGGGTCGCACTGCAGAAGAAGTTTTCGAGAAAGGGAAGAAAATAGTCCAAATCCTTCTGAAGGCCGGTTTTGCCATAAAACAGAATAAAGTTAAAGGACCTGCACGTGAGATCGAGTTTTTAGGAATAAAATGGCAAGATGGACGTCGTCAAATCCCAATGGATGTGATCGACAAAATAACAGCTATGTCTCCACCAACTAACAAAAAAGAAACACAAACTTTCCTAGGTGTCGTGGGGTTTTGGAGAATGCATATTCCAAATTACAGTCTGATTGTAAACCCGCTCTACCAAGTAACCCGTAAGAAGAATGCTTTTGAATGGGGCCCTGAGCAACGACAAGCCTTTGAACAAATTAAGCAGGAAATAGTTCATGCAGTAGCCCTTGGGCCAGTCCGAACAGGACCAGATGTAAAGAATGTGCTCTACACCGCAGCCGGGGAGAATGGTCCCACCTGGAGCCTCTGGCAGAAAGAACCTGGGGAAACTCGAGGTCGACCCCTGGGGTTTTGGAGTTGGGGATACAGAGGATCTGAGGCCCGCTATACTCCAACTGAAAAGGAGATATTGGCAGCATATGAAGGAGTTCGATCTGCTTCGGAAGTGGTCGGTACTGAAGCGCAGCTCCTCCTGGCACCCCGACTGCCGGTACTAGGCTGGATGTTCAAAGGAAGGGTCCCCTCTACACATCATGCAACTGATGCTACATGGAGCAAGTGGGTTGCACTGATTACTCAGCGGGCTCGAATAGGAAACCCCAGTCTCCCAGGAATCTTGGAAGTGATTATGGACTGCCCTGAAAGCAAATATTTGGGATATCATCAGAGGAGGAGGTGGTCTGTGCTGAAGAAGCCCCAAAAACAAGCCCTGTAAAACAAGCTACCAGAAAATGAGAAGAAATATGCCCTGTTCACTGATGGGTCCTGTTGTATTGTGGGAAAGCATCGGAGATGGAAAGCTGCTGTATGGAGTCCTACACAACGAGTTGCAGAAGCTGCTGAGGGAGAAGGTGAATCGAGTCAGTTTGCAGAAGTGAAAGCCATTCAGCTGGCTTTAGATACTGCTGAATGAGAAAAGTGGCCAGTTCTCTATCTCTATACTGATTCGTGGATGGTAGCAAATGCCCTGTGGGGGTGGTTACAGCAATGGAAGCAGAACAACTGGCAGCGCAGGGGCAAGCCCATCTGGGCTGCGGCATTGTGGCAAGATATTGCTGCCCGGGTAGAGAACCTGGTTGTAAAGGTACGCCATGTAGATGCTCATGTGCCCAAGAATCGGGCTACTGAAGAACATCAAAACAACCAGCAGGTGGATCACGCTGCTAAGATTGAAGTGGCTCAGGTGGACCTGGACTGGCAACATAAAGGTGAATTATTTATAACCCGATGGGCCCATGACACCTCAGGCCATCAAGGTAGAGATGCAACATACAGATGGGCTCGTGATCGAGGGGTGGACCTGACCATGGACATTATAGCACAGGTTATTCATGATTGTGAAACATGTGCTGCAATCAAGCAAGCCAAACGGTCAAAGCCTCTTTGGTATGGAGGACGATGGCTGAAATATAAATATGGAGAGGCCTGGCAGATTGATTACATCACACTCCCTCAAGCCCGCAGCGGCAAGCGCCACGTACTTACAATGGTGGAAACAACCACCGGATGGCTGGAAGCATATCCTGTGCCCCATGCCACCGCCAGGAACACTATCCTGGGCCTTGAAAAGCAAGTCCTATGGCGACATGGCACCCCAGAGAGAATTGAGTCAGACAACGGGACTCATTTCCGAAACAACCTTATAGACACTTGGGCCAAAGAACATGGTATTGAGTGGGTGTATCACATCCCCTATCATGCACCAGCCTCTGGAAAAGTTGAACGATACAATGGACTGTTGAAGACTACACTGAAAGCAATGGGTGCTGGGACATTCAAAAATTGGGATACATATTTGGCAAAGGCCACCTGGTTAGTCAATACTAGGGGATCTGCCAACTGAGCTGGACCTGCCCAATCAAACCTGTTACGCACTGTAGAAGGGGATAAAGTTCCTGTAGTGCACGTAAGAAACATGCTGGGTAAAACAGTCTGGGCTACTCCTGCCTCAGGAAAAGGCAAACCCATTCGTGGGATTGCTTTTGCTCAGGGACCTGGATGCACGTGGTGGGTAATGCAAAAGAATGGGGAGGTCCGGTGTGTACCTCAAGGTGATTTAATACTGGGTGAGAATAGCCCATGAGTTGAATTGTAGTATGTTAATTATTATATAATACTGTATGTCATCACTACCATGATTGCTATATATCATAGATGAAAATGGTGATTAATTACAAGGTATTGGAAAGAGTGTAACCTGAGCATGACATAAATGGTATGGAATAAGGGGTGGATATCTGTCCTGGTTTCAGTTAGGACAGAGTTAATTTTTCCTCATAGTAGCTGGTAGGGTGCTATGTTTTGGATTAGGATGAGAAGAGCGCTGATAACATGCTGATGTTTTAATTGTTGCAGAGCAGTGTTTACACCAGGCCAAGGACTTTTCAGCTTCTCGCTCTGTCCTGCCAGTGAGCAGGCTAGGGGTGCAGCAGGAGCTGGGAGGGGACAGACCCAGGACAGCTGACCCAAACTGGCCAAAGGGGTGTTCCATACCATCTGACGTCATGCTAAACAATATATAGGGGTGGCTGGCTGGTGTGGGGGGCCGGCTGCTCGGGGATAGGCTGGGCATCGGTCAGCGGGTGGTGAGCAATTGCATTGTGCATCACTTGTTTCTTACACATTATTATTATTAATACTATTATCATGATCACTATTATTACTATTGTTATTATTATATTCCTGTCTTAATAAACTGTCTTTATCTCAACTCACAGGCTTCACTTTCCCGTTTCTCTCCCCCATCCCAGAGAGGGAGGGGGGAGGGTGAGCGAACGGCTGTGTGGTGTTTAGCTGCCGGCCGGGTTAAACCACAACAGAAGGGACCTCTGAATATCACCTAGTCCAACTCCCCTGCTGAGCAGGATCACCTAAAGCACGTTGCACAGGATGGCGTCGATGCGAGTTTTGAATACCATCAGAGAAGGAGACTCCACAGCCTCTCTGGGCAACCTTTTCCAGTGCTCTGTCACCCTCACAGTAAAGAAGTGCCCCCATATTGAGTCAGAAGATCCTGTGCTTCAGTTTGTGTCCGTTGCTTCTCATCCAGTCCAATAACATCCTGTCTAGTATCAGGAGTAAGGAGGCCAGCAGGACCAGGGGAGGTGATCATCCCCCTGTACTCTGCTCTGGTGAGGCTACACCTCCACTACAGTATTCAGTTTTGGTCCCCTCAATACAAGAAGGACATCAAGTCCCTGGAGCATGTCCAGAGAAGGGCTAAGAAGCTGGTGAAGGGTCTGGAACACAAGTCTTATGAGGAACAGCTGAGGGAACTGGGGTTGTTTAGTCTGGAAAAGAGGAGGCTTAGGGGACACCTTACTGCTCTCTATAACTACCTGAAAGGAAGGTGTGGGGAGCTGGGGACTGGCCTCTTCTTGCATGTAACTAGCAATAGAATAAGAGGGAATGGCCTTAAGTTGCACCAGGAGAGGTTCAGGTTGGAAATTAAGAGAAATTTCTTCTCAGAAAGAGTAGCTAGGCATTGGAATGTGTTGCCCGGGGAGGGGGTGGGGTCACTGTCCCTAGGGGTGTTTAAAGGAAGGTTGGACGTGGTGCTTAGGGAAATGGTTTAGTGGGTAATATTGGTGGTAGGGAGATGGTTGCATCACATGTTCTTGAAGGTCTTTTCCAACTTTAATGATTCTATGATTCTATGATTTTGAAGTCAGCCAAAAATGGGCAGTGCATGGGTTTAGGGTGATTGACATTGATCCGTGGATTAGATAAATAAAGTCCTGGAGAGTAATACTGGGGTCTAAAAATATAGTTTTCCTTTCTGTATTTCTATCCTTTTCCCTCCATATTTTCAATGGTGGTGTCTTACCTACTATATTTTCTTCTTGGTACTGTCACACAAATAAAGATTAAATAAGCTTAAATCAGCTATTATTAGATCAATTAACTGCAAGGGTTCATCTTTGACTAATAACACAACGCAACTCAAAAGCACGTTTCAATGCTAGCTAAAATACCTGTTATGTGCTTAGATAATAGTTGTTAATCTCATATTCTGATAGTGTTTTAATGTTAACTATTTAAATGTATTATTTACTATCCAGATCTTCTTGTATGTTTGTAACGAAATGTACTTTATCTCACCAGTGAAAATCTCCTTTCCTGAACAGCTCTCATTCAGGTTGTATATGTACCTGTCACTGCTTTCCTTCCTTAAGTGGCAAAAGTTACCATCTCACTTGTTACAGACTGCAAAACTATACAGTACTGCTAGTGAATAAATGAGATTCCTACTTGATTATCTTCTTTAGTGGTATTTAACATCTTTGTTGACAAGATGTCAACCACACCTTTCACATTCATGTTTAACAAGTCCTTGAGATCAAGGACTTCATCACATTCTTCATCACATTCATGGGAAGAAATAGTACGTATGAAAACTAAACATTAATACTGCATCTCAAAATAGGTTTTCATATCAGATCTTACTTAACTTCTAGATTTTCACATATCTTCTGTGATGCCAAACCAAACCCTATAGGATGTCCTGAAAAAAAGTTATCTTGTAGAAAGATGAAAGCTTTCTTTCCATCCTTAATCATCACTTATAAAAACCCTTTATGAAAGAAAAATACAGAAACTTTAGAGCTGTTCTCCAACTTGTCACCTTGTCTTGTAATGATATCAATTATGACAGTTAATTCTATGCTATGAATGTGTTTTGGGATGAAAACTGATGTCATCAAGAAAGTTATGTGCTTTACCCATAAAAGCATTCTTTGTCTTATTTAGTAGACATAGGGAGAGTTTCTTTAGGGTCCAAATAAGCTGGCACATAAAATGTTGAGAATATGGTTTCTCTTCTGTTTTGTGATGTAGATCTAAGTATTAGAGTGCAAAACTCTCTTGTCTACCACTGTTTTCTATCACATTGGATTAGAAGTTTTGCATTTCTTCAACTTTAGAAATAAGGGAAGAGACAGAGGAGTTTGTGTTGAACTTGACAGAAATTTCCCCTTCCATTTTGAAAGGAGATGTCTTAAGAAATCAAAGGGTGTGTTCTGCATTTGCTCTTTCAGAGACATTAACATTTCTTGATGTTTTTCAAAGGATAATTAAATAGATTATAGTCATAAACTTAAAAGGTTTTTAGTAAAATTAGTTCATACATCAGTTGGATGCTCAAAAAAGGCAAAATTAATTTTATATTTCCTATAATTAAATTCAAACAACTATGAGCTATCATCCAATTACTGTATTATACGTTAGTGTGTTAGTCATTTGTACAAGGTGCTATAGAATACATGTTATTAATCCTTAGTTTCTATGTGATTTAGGTTTAAAAATGAATAAAAAAGTAAAGACAGTCTAGAAGTTCCTTTTGGGAAAAGGATGTCTTTAATGTGATTTTCTTTATCCCTTTTCTTGTTTAGAAATCTTAATGAGAGGATCATCCTTTTGCATAAAAAAATTACTAAGCTAAAAATTACTCTGTAAAAATTACTGGTTTCATGTTGCTTATAGTCACAGACAGTTCACAGACAGGAAAAATGCTTGTGAAACCTGAATATAATTTCCTAAGCTTGGGAAAAAAAAAATATATATATATATATATACATATAAAATGTAGAGTGTGTTTGCTTTGGATATATATATATATATATATGGAGATATATATATATATGTGGATATATATATATATATATATGGATATATATATATATATCCAAAGCAAACACACTCTACATTCAGGAGACATGATTTACAGAAGACTTTCAGTCTTCTGAGATCTGATGACTACAGCTTTGAGCATGAAAAAGAGGAATCTGCAAAGTTAACCGCCCAGAACTTAAATCTTTATGAAATTAATCTAGACAAGCCAATATACTATATGAGAATTTTGTGTTTGCTTTTGTTTGTGCAAAATAAGACACTAGAAATTAGCTCTCCCATCTAAAACAGAAATTGATCAGTTGCAACTAGTTCAGCACAAAAAGCAAGGAAGATATTTCAGAGTGTTTGAGCTAGATGGCTTGAAAGTATCACACAAAAGCAAACTGCAGCTTCTCATTTGATATAGACATATCATAGACACTATGCAAAAAGACGTCTTCTCAATTAGAAAATCAAGACTGTTTCTCCTGATGATCCTTCCAAACCCACACATGAAACCCATACATGATGCACCTTCCCAAACTGTCACCTGAGACTTCCCTGATTATTCACCATGGTTCGTTTCCCAGCAGCAAGAAATACTTGCCTGCAGAATAACAACCCTACACCCGCTGATAAAATTGATCATCCTGAGAAAGATGAACTTCTTTCTCTAAGAAATTGAATTTTCCCCCGCTGTAGAACATTAATTCATTGGATCTTCTTTTGTGCTAAGTAGACTAGGAGCAATAACCAAAGACAAACCTGTAGAGGAGACAGAGAATACCAGAAATAGGACCCTGCAGACTTTTGCCCATGGTATTCATAATGTCTGACCAAAGGCCATAGAAAAAAGTAGAGTACACTTAATAATGTGTCTGAAATTCTCACCCTTCTTCCCTGAATCCTTCTCTGTCCCCAAACACAGTGCAACAATTCAGAACTCTTCCAGTCCAGCATCAGCGTGAAAGTCTGACCCTATATAAGCAGAGCATACATCATGATTTGACCATTTTTTTTAACTTTTTAACCAGATATTAACGTGAAATAAAAATGTATCCTACCTTTCTTTTCTTCTTTCTTTATTTGTGTTTGTCTAGTATGTTAAACAAAATAGGTATATCATTATTCCCCTGTAACTTTTTAGGTAAAGCAAAAAAAAAAAAAAAACCCTCTCTTAATCAGAAGGAAAAGCAAGTAACCCACCCCCATCAAAAAAAAAAAATAAAATTAATTTCCTAAAAACCTTATCCACACCTTAAAAATATAATTTGAAATTCAGCTCTACTATTTCCACTTTTAAAAGTCACAATAACATAAAAACGTTACAAAAGAGAACATTTTTTAAAACAAATTTACAATCACCGAAGATAAATTAGAGACAAGACAGCTTTTCTTTTGATCACAATACTTTTACACTTATATTGCAATAGATGGCAAAGCAGACTGGTGGCTTGTTGTTGTTGTTGTTTGTTTGCTTGTTTTTAAAGTGTGATTTAAAAGCTGGAGTATTTGAAAGCAAACTCTTACCAGGAATTTGCTTTGACACAGAAACAAGGGCTTGTTAATATTTAAGTGAAACTAGTTGCTAAAATTAATTTAAGCACTACTTTATGATGAATTCCTCATCCTCCACTTCAAAACTTCAGACTATATATATTTATCAATGGTGTGCAGACTAACAAGAAAATGTGGACCAAACTCTGCAATCTTTGTGGCTGGAATTTTGGCCCAGAAATTCATTAAGAAACTACTAGATTTTTGAAGTTTTTAGTAATAAGCAAAGGTTGAGGTAGCTTTATTCACTTGCAAATTTGCCTATGGATGATCTAGCTATCTCGTCTTCTCACAAAAGTGCACTTAGAAAGGATGCAATTATCTGTTTCTCCTATCAAAATAATAACATTCAAAAATAGTCAGTACATAGAATTCACAGTTTAGAAAAAAGCTATTTTTTCAAGATATGGACTAACCAACTTCTGTTAAGTATCACTTAGCACACCTGGAAGAATCTTCTGACCTAGCACAGCTAAAACTGCAGCTGTGAAGACGTGTGGATAGTAGTACATGCTGAAGCATGTGAAGCAGGGTGTGTGCAAGTGTGTAACAGTGAGGGCACAAATCTCTGAAGGTATACTATGTGTGTGTCTTTGGAGGAGGTAAAATTACACAGGTAGATGTTCACAGATATATATAAAATCTATTAGGACTAAAGGAGGAAAATGTCAATGGACAGTGACTTACCACCCACTTTCTCCTGAGGAATATTGCTTTCAAAATGTGATTTTTATCTTGCTCTTGATTTCTGTTTGTATGGGTATATTATGTGTATATTTTTCTGCTTGTGTTGCTTCACTGATCTTTTGAATTATGTCACTGTTTCAGAAGACAGTTTGACAAAAAATAAAATACCATCTGCCAAAAGCTATTGTACCTGTAATTTGTTTTATAATTATACAGCAGTATGCTGATGAAGCAGTATTTCCTGTTCCTGGAAATACAGTTTGCTTTGCAAAATTACAGTCTGTTAGATAGTTATTTTACTGTTATGGAGTTCTTTTCTTCCAGTTAAGTTCTACAATCTTTACTTCCAGGTGACTTTTTTTCATCACCCTTTTGACTCATATTAAATTTCTGGACCATGCTAGGACTCTAGCTACTGCTACCTATCTACCTTCCTCTGCCTCCTAATGAAGGCGTCTTTCTATTGTACAGAAGCACTTTACACTTTACACTTCCTTTAATAAATGTCTTCATTGGATTTTGGAGAATTTCTCCACGTTATTAAGCTCATATTTTCATTCTAATGAGACCCAAAATCTTTGTAATTCTCTCCACTTCTGATGTAGAAGTCTACTATACCTTTTAAGATAATAATGAATAGGTGCAAATCTAACACAGAAAGATCATTATTCCTTCTTTTCAGGTTGATAGCAACTCATTAATTTTTTTTGTCTGACTATAACTTTTCATTCTGGTATTCTCCAGTTCTAGAGCAATTTCATTTGGATCATAAATTCCCTTGTTATGCAAGGTTCTCACTTCAGTAAAAATATATCTTATCAACTAATTATTTCTTATTAGGTAAAACAATCGTTTTATACTAGAAGAGAACCAAATTGCTTAGAGAGGGTTTGTCTTGACAAGTCCATATTACCGGTTTCTTATAACCTTGTTATTCTCTGAATTTTATATTTTCAAAAGTAATATATATACATATATGTATATGTATATAATAAACATTAACTTAATTATATATATATTACTTTTTTTAGTATATGAATTTATATGTACATAAATTCATTGCCTTAGAGTCATTTCTTGCATGATGGTAGTTATCTCTGGCAGCTCCTTCATCCATCTTCTTCTCAATCCTCAGTGTTCATATTCCACATTTCATAGAAAAAAAAATAACCTTATCCATTCAGTAGCTTACTGCCTTAAATTAAATGATCTGTTGACTGTGCAGCTTAAAAATAAAGGCAATATACTTTTAATATATATATTTTTTATTTTTGTTTGATAAAATCTAAAAATAAATTATTGAAATTAAGTCAGAGTTTTCCTTTGAAGCTACAAAGCTCATACATTTATTTGAGGGGATTTTTTGGATTGTTCTTTGATTAATAAAGTGGGACTTAATGTTTTCATTTAAATTTATTCTGTGCAGCAGCTGGACATCATACATGACAAGGTCGATTAATTTTGCCAGTGTTCAAATATGCTTGTTGTACATGGCTGTCATCTTTCTCATTCTCATGATAACAGTAACCCTTCTTCTGAGATCTTCTGCTGAGTATATAAGCATTATTTAAGAGCAAACCCATTGCAGAAAATTTGGTTCTTACCTCTGTGATATGTGTTGGTTTTTTTGTTTGTTTGTTTTTGATATTTTTTGTTAACCTTCCCTTTTAACAAAGATAAAATGGATAATAATGGATTAAGTGGAAACAGATTCATACACAATTGTGTATTTATTTCAAATATGATTTTACGTTTTAGCATTTGTTCACAATCTTGTCTGTGACTTCTTTGCCTCACTCCGTACTAGTATAGTATTCATAAAATTAACTGTAATAATAATAAAAAAGCTCTTGTTATCTTTGTAAATCAATAGCATTTTACAAAGGGGATTTATCTGTTGCAAGGACCATGCATTTCCTCAACTAGTCTACCACTCACTCTACTCCTGGCCGCAGTCCCCCCGCCCCCCCCCCCCCCAAAAAAAAAAAAAAGACTGATCATACCAGAGACATTTATTTGAATGTCAAAAAATTTAAAGCCTACATATAAAAGACCAAAATTGACGGCGACATTTGACAATGTTCTGGCAGTTTATCTATATATATAGTATCTATCTGTCGCATTGGTAGAATTTTTCCTTTTTCACACAGAAAGTATCTTCATCACATAGATTTGAAGTGACGGTGCAGAGGTAGAACCAAATTTGTCACTTTGTTATGCCACTACCATTTCCACATTTACTTATGTAAATCATCAGGATTTGCCCAGAAAGAAAATTCCTACAATTCAGGTTGGATCTCCTTTTCTGTAAGCAGGCTAAACAGACAGGAAAGAATACTAGGGTGAGAGTACTGTTAATGTTTACAAAGAATATTTGTTACAAGGGTCTTATATGGCCCCAGAGTATGATATGCATAATGGAAAACATAGTGATATATGAAAAAAATATGGAGGAACAAAAGAAAAATTTGTAGACTCTAGAGATTTTGTCTTCCAGGGCATGAAAAATGTGCAGCAAAAAAAGGCAAATTACATAATAAGCTCTTTATAAATGAAGAGCTCCTTTTATTTTGTTTTGTTATGTTTTGTTTTGTTTTGTTTTATCTACATTTATTGTATTTACATTACCAAAGTTTAACAATGTAAAATTTGAAAAAATATTAAAACTTAATATTTGAAAGGAGTCTTAATACCTTAAAACAATGCAGGGATTTTAGAACAGAGATATGTATTCTTCCCAGAAAACTAGAGGACAGGTTGTTGTTAGTCCTGGAATTCTTGTCAATGGAGAATGAAAAGGAATTATAAATGAAACTAAATTTCTGATATTTTGAAGGAAAATCTGAAATATACTAGTTGAGACACTCCTGAGCAAAACAGAGCAGTGATAACAAAAGAGAATTTATTTTATTTTCTATTTTTTTTAACATGTGACTCATCTGTGCATAAACAGGTTTTAGAGCCAATAGGTAATGTAATTATTAAAGTGTCCCATATTGCCCTCCAAATGGAGCAGCTGCTCTCTTCATATTTGTATCTGCATTTGCTTCATGCCTAAGATACAACCAGGAAAGGAGGGCAGTCTGGCACCACAGGTCATGACTGATAGATGCCTGCCCACAGGTTCCAGTTTTCACTGTGAAACAAGAAAACAGTGATCACTTTAGATTAATTGGATTGGAGGAATACCCAGGAACAAACACCTGGGCAGCAGTCTAGCAGCAGTCCAGGACTCCATTTGGTCATTATGAGCACTTCTGACACCTACATTTCTAGCCCCCAAAGCTAGAGAGTTTGAATCCATTCCAAAATTATTTATTTCTCTGAGATGTTTATGAGCTTCAAATCATATTGCTAGCCCTATAGAAGATTAATTAAAAAAAAAAATAAAAAGACAAATTCTTGAACTTATTAAAATCTCAGGACAATCTTTTCAACTTTTACTTGCAATATAATAAATTACATTTATCACCTGTTTCATGCACAGATATGATGAGTTCTAGGATAATTTCAAGGGAAATTAGAGGTGATACAGACTACATGAACTAAATGGTAATCCCCATTTGGGCTATAACATTTTATATATGTTTAAGCATGGAACTTCATTGCTCTGCTTCTTAGACTGTCCTCTGTCCTTTTCGTCTGTTTTCTTTTTCTTTTTTTTTTTTCTTTTAATAGATTGTACACTTTTCTTATATTAATCCATCTGTAAGTACACATATACATTGTTGCCTAGAAGAGGAAAATCCTAATATCTGCATCAGATTATAGGGAAGAATCCAATACAATTAGCCAATAAGCAACAGCTGAAGCAATATTGCATACGCTCATCATAAAGTTTATTGATGCCCTGCTACACATGCAGACATCTACAAAGAGTTCTGCTAGATTTAGCCACTTAAAAATTAAAAAGACCATGAAGTTTATCGTATCTAATGTACTGTTTAACTCAGGCTACTGAGCTTCAGGCCACAATTTCCACATTACACCCAAAACTTCTGTGTTTCATGAACAAGTATTTTCATTGTTTCACAGAATTCTTATTATTTACAAAAGATCAACATCTTCATATTCTTGCTTGTCAAGAGAGGGTTTGAACTGTTTATAAATAGTTTTCGTTAACTTGAGATTAGGTTATTCCAATTGACTGTTTGCAAGCATTTGTGATCATTTTAGCTCCAGGATGCATCTGAGAGTATAGCTTTTGTTTTAAGAACTTCATGCTGATTCTCTGATTTTCGTCTATTTTAAAGCATTATAATGTACATGGAAAGGCATCAAATTACAACTGTATTTCTGAATTGAAGTGTAAATTATGTGAACGTGCACATGTAAACATTTAAACAGAACTGAGTTTACAACAACCTAGACTGGAAACATCTGTACCTAACTGCAGACACAAAGGAGGTGTTTTATAACAGGTCCTAAATCACTAGATATAACCTGGAAGGCAAGTATGCATACTTTGTTGGGGTGCTGACTAGGATTCTTAATATGTTATGCTGTAACACATGGCAAGGGTGCACTGGATTTACCTTAATAAAATTCAGAACAGTTCTGCTTCACATGTGGGTGAAATATTTCAAAAGGCTAATCAAATAGAGGAAAACCACGGGCAACCTATGTCTGGTTAGTAAAGACTTCTAGATGTTATAGGAAATTCCCTGTGAATTTCCTGGCACACAGAGAAGGGAAATTCTGATATATTCCTTTTTGTCTGACTTGGTGAAATCTTTTTCAGTCACTACAAAATCATATTCCCTGCCATAAATCATATAATTAGAATGTAAAATGTATTAAAAGAGCTTTTGAATTTTAATTTTTTATCTAATCGCATTCAAAAACAGAGATTTTTTAGAGTATCAATAAGACAGAGACATTGCAGGTACCCCATAATTCATCCCAATACCCTTTCCAAATTTTTATGGATTTTTTTTTTGCCATCACATGTAAGCAGCAGGAAATAAGCATATCTTGTGAACTGTTACACATATGTGTTGTAAGAGTCACATAAAAAAGAAACGATATGAGGACAGATTGAAAAGACGGTTCAGTGAGGAATCAAATGACAGAAGTGAATTAAAATATATTACAAACAAAACAAACAAACAAAAAATTGTAGTAATGATCTGAAATCTAACTTAGTGGACAGTGAATTGCAACCTGATCTGACACAAACAACACAAAGATAGTCTATACCTTTCTTCAGGCTGACTTAAGTCTTAACATCTTTTTTAGCCATTTGCAGACATAATTTGGTTGTGTTGCTTAACCATGGATGTTATTTATTTGAATGCTGTAAATATTTTTCTGCCTACCCACAATTATGTTCCCATCCATAAATAATCTTACTGCTCCTGTGAAAAATACTATACATAGAATCATAGAATCATAAAGGTTGGAAAAGACCTCCACGATCATCTGGTTCATCCCCTACCACAAATATTGCCCACTAAACCTTTTTCCTCAGCAACACATCAAATATTTTCTTAAACACCCTCAGGGAGGTGGTCCTCAGGGATGGTGACTCCACCACCTCCCTGGGAAACCCATTCCAATGCCTAAATACTTTTTCTGAGAAGAATTTTCTCCTAATTTCCAACCTAAACTTCCCCTAGTGCAACTTGAAACCATGCCCTCTAGTCCTATCACTAGTTTGAGAGAAGAGACCCACCCCCAACTCCATTTTTTTCTCTCTCTTTTTTTCTTTTATAATTGATATATGGAAAGACTTTAAAGATTCATGTAATCAGTATGGAAAATAGATCTGAAATACTCCTGAGAAGTGTTTTTGTCACTGTCACGTTAAGGGGGGTAGCCAATTAACCGTTATGGGTCCAGTCGGATTCAGGGCACTGAACTATCACGGTCACAGATTCACCAACGCCTTAACACACCCTCACTCTAGTCGTATTCAGTGAGAAATATCACGGCTAGGAACAATGCAATTAAGAGCAAATTAATACAGCAACAGGTACACAGGTTCTTTGGATTGCCGGCAATAAATTGTCTGCAAAAGCAAGCTGGCATGAATGAAATACACAGGTACACAGCCTGGCTATTAACACTTTAAAAGGCACAAAGACTCTATAGGGATTTCTAAGTTTCCCAGGGAGGCATTTGGTATAACCAGTGTTCAAATCTTACCCAAAGGCGTCCCAGTGTTGGGGGGGGGTGGGGTGGGAATAGAGACTCAGACCATTGACTGATCCCAGAAGTTACGATAGTGTCTTCCATCACATCCTCTTCCTCTTAAGCCAATTTATATTATTTTCTATCTTTTAGGTGGAGCTTCAGTGACTCTAGTCATACACATCTTGGTTATGACTGTTAAAAAGTTTTCTCGCTTTCATTTAAAGGTATAGGCTCTGAGAAATTCAGAGTGCATGCTCAGTGAGGGGTGGTTGCACCTTGGAGGTGGGTAGTTTTGGGGACGGAGGTGTGCTTTGATATTATAATGATATTATAATAAGCAAAAGTTCACTAGAGTACAGCATTTTGTCAAAAACATGACAGGTCATTGCCTCAGGGAAGCAAAAATACAGCTTATTGGTCTTGGGGTGCACAAGAACAGTCAAGTCCCCCTCTTGTCACAGAGCCTAGCCACGGTGTCTCCAGTTTGCTCTACACTCCATACTGTTCCTTAGAGTCAGCACACCAGGTCCCCCCAGTGCGATGGCATCTAGGGTTAGAGGCCTAGGGAACACTTAGGTAGTGTAGCTATACTCCACCCTGAAAGCTTCTTCAGTATCGTACATTTTCTTCAAAATGTGAATATTAGTTTAATTTTCCTAGTCACCTTAGGAAATTACTCCGCAATCATGAGTTGCTCAATTCTTCCTCGATTTACCAGTCTGGAAATAGTGTACTATGGACAATAACTTTGACTTGTTCTAACTTGGGTTAACTGAAGAAGATTGTTAAGATTGTACTATTAATATTCACTGCAATAGCATTTAAAACTGGACCAGGAACTCATGCGGTCAAACATGGTGTGATCATGTTGCAAAAAGACTATGACTATGCATACATAATACTCAGTGACTATCTTCAGCAAGTCCAGAGACAACATGGATTCATTCTCTCATCTTCATGCTTGCATTGCCGTTTGTTGATTTTAGATTTAGCTTTTCACATTCTTTAGACATACATTTAATTTTAGTTGTTTATTAACCATTAATCACCACTGTTAGCAAACAGATCTTTTTAAACCATTTTCTGCAAAGCATGCCTTATCATTTTTTATTTTCTTTTTCACCAGCTGGCTGAATTTCGTAAATTTTAATTTGAAGGACAGAAAACCTGAGGCTGAACATGTAAATACTATCAGTCAGGGCTGTCACAAGCTTTTTTAGAAAAATAAAAATAAAATAAAATAAAAATTAATTTTTGCTATGTTTGGGTAAAACTAAAAAGTGGTTTTCACTATTTACAAATGTTACTCAACTTTTGCAAAAGCATAAAAATTAACTGTATCTGGCACCAGGATACAGCAAACAGTACAGTGGATAAAAGTTAAAAGAATTCTATCTCTCACATTAGCCTAATGGGCAGAAAAATGTGGGCATAATACTTTATGTCTTTGTAACAGTGTCTCTAATTAATAATATTTTCCTTTCTTCACAAGCACTTTCAGACCTAGGTGGACTAGTATTACACATTGTAAAGAAATTTCTCTGCTCTACTGTTATTAAACACTGACAGATCTGACTTTAGGATCTTTCTGGTCACATGCAACAATTTCTTTCTATTAAAATCTTCCTGTAACTAATG
This sequence comes from Anser brachyrhynchus, assembly GCF_964034855.1. NCBI lineage: Eukaryota > Metazoa > Chordata > Aves > Anseriformes > Anatidae > Anser > Anser brachyrhynchus. The sequence goes on along the minus strand of NC_137697.1, from coordinate 67,466,116 downwards.
TGGTTATCAAATATTAAAACAACACGGAATCAAAAGGCTTTCTGTTTGTTGGAAAAAAAAAAAACACTTTAAAAGTACTGCTAAGTATCCATATTAATAAGAAACATTTATTAAAATAATGTGTATGCACAATATTATTGCCCACTATGTGCCCTGTCTTATTTGTTCTATATTGTTCTCCATTCTACAGCTTGAAAACCATTTACTGATAAGGAATTACTGACATTTGTTCATTTTAATGCATTTGGTAGAGCAGAGATATCATTTTGCTAATTCGGAACTTTCATTTCTATTGCACATTAAAAGAACTATGTTAAAACAACACATTAAAGCTGTAAGATTAAGCTCTTCAAACCTGGAGGAAATAACAAACACAAAGTTGTCACCCCCAGAGAAGAAGTTCTTAGATTATTTATTGCTCTTATTATTATTACTGGTCAAAATACAGTAGTCTTCCTAGCTCCCTAGATTATTTATTTATTTATTTATTTATTTAGACCATATAGCTTGGGGTATTAATCTAAATATTTTGATCCAAATCACTGAAGTACTGCAAAGTTTAAGCAGTGAAAAACAAGGTCTTCCAATGGATCAGGCAATCTGAATACTAACATTTTTTCATTAAATGGTCGTGAAGAGCCTAATATGTTTTGAAAGTGAAGTCAAAAGATTGATAATGGCACTTCACTGTCATCCAATAATTTCATCACAGCCATTAGTGAAGCATACTTCACATAATGTCTGTAAATGAGGGGAACTCTTGTTTCCTCATTTTACAGCTAGCATACTAGAACATAGAAGATTTCAGATAAGCTTCTTGGTAGAAATGGAAGAAAAGTCCAGATATCCTCACCCAGTACTTTAGCCACAAGATGCCATTTATTTAATAGAAGCACTAGATAACTACTAGATAAACATGTAGAAGATGTAGAAAGTCAAGCTGAGAAATTCAAAAATAAATCTAAAATTATGAAAGTTAATAAGAGCTTTGCAGATGACGCAAGACAGGCTAAATGGTAAATGGACTTTGGAGAGCAAAATTGAAAGAATGGAGGTTTGTAAAAAGCCTCGGGGATTTCTGACAACTCCTACAGGTTGGGGGGAAGAAGTTCTAAAGAGATGTGGAGAAAAAGATGTTGAAGGGGAGATTGTTGTTGCTACAATAAATATTGTCGTAAGAACTGTCAACAGAGAATGAGGGAACAGAAATGAAGTATGTCTAATAACTACGCATAGGCAGCTACATATACACTCTTTTTTCACATTGGGACAGATGACCACAATATTCTATTACATGAATAGAAAGCTCCACGTAATCCTACTCAGGAACACATGCTCCATTAGATTGTTCATCTTCATTCTGCAGATCTGTAAGAGCAGCTAGTGTGATGCCTGGGCCATGCTGCTGCTATAGTTCAGAAAGAAAATGGTGTTTACTGGCATATGATGCTGGCAGCATAATCACAAATCACCACCTGTAAGTTAGACCTCACCCAAAGCGGCTGAAAGTTTCCCCCTTCAGCAGACACATGGCAAAATTACAAATGCACCCATAATTAGCACAAATCAAATGTAGATACCCTGAAGTCAGTAGAATTTCAGTGCAGAATTAAGTTAGTAAGAGAAGATTTTAGCTTAGTAGAAAATTGTCCATGGATGGTCTGTCTGAAATGATCCCTTTTGAGAATAATGGGGAGAGTAATATCTAAGGTTTAGCCCTTTTTCGTCACTGCAATACAATAATAGCAACTAATTTTAAAAACAGAAGGTTATAAGAACAAACAAAAAAGACTCTTAAGCCTGATCTTGAAGTCTAACATTGCATTACTTTTATGACTTTCTGAAAAGAACTTTCCTTAATATCTGGCAAAGCATTTTATAAAACACAATCTAGGAAAAAAAAAAAAAAAGGCAATAGAAATACACTTTTACATATTTCAAAGCTAAAGCAAAAAGATTTTTTTTTCTCCTTTTGAAATAATTGAAATATTTGTTACTACGAGAGCGATTTTAACCTCTTTTAAGAAACTAGAATTCAGTTAATCACTCAGAGCATCTTCTAAATAAAACCCGAAGTAGCAAAGCTTTAACAAAATATTGAAGGCAAAGTTCATTTCAAGAACAGCAGGACTAACCAAGCTTGTATTTCAGAGGATTTGAGTTCATATCTCCATAGCCTGTACCAGAAACTCTTCATACATTCTACTCTACTTCTCCATAGATCATTTTGGTCTCCTGTTGAGCAACTTTACAGACCCACTGTAAACCCACTTTATAGACCTGCTTACCTCTCTGTATGTCCCCACTGTGGCTGGGGCGATGTCTGCACAGTGGGTGAGCTCCTTGGTGTGCCAGTAGGTGTCCTTACAGACTTCCTTTTTGGTGGAGCAAGTTTTGTGTCTCTAACCTTCAGTCAGCTCCACACAGACCAAAGCTTGGTGGAACTTGGTATTTCTGAACATGGTATTTCTAAGGCCTATCTGCCCAACACAACTGCATAAGTGTCATTTTCTTTAAAATTAGGCTAGGGACAACCTTTCACTGGGCTGCAGAAGACACACAGTATAGATCTGAAAAGGTATCAATCCATCATTGGAAGGCTGTTGGAGACAAGAGGACCATCTCATTTACGTCAGTTCCCAGTGGGGAAGACAATCACATCACAGAACATGTTGCTAACAAAGGATTTTATGTATTCTCCATGCACAATTGCTACAAGAAACCCCAGATTACCGCTACCCATTTCAGCAAATGACAGGTCTTCGGCAATAAAAGCTCACCCGTTGTCATTCTGGCACTAATGTAGAGATGCAAATGGGTTAGCAGACTGATATTGGGCACTTGCTGTCATATGACCAGCCCGGACACTGCAGATTGATGTGGTATATGCAAGTTAATGAGCATGTTTAAATTTTCACCTAGATATGCCTTTGTTTACAGCTCTACCCTGTCCACCAGTCCATGCTTTGTCACTGGTATAGCTATACACATCTGTCTTGTCCTTGTCATCACTTAGGACTGTCTAGAATGTCACCCTGCCTTGCTGATGAATAAAAATACATACAGAGATAAGAATTTGATTAAAGAGTGCAAGAAGGAAAATGTATGCCACATTTCTACATCTCTGCATTCAGTAGCAAAAAAGTAGTAAAACTGATATGCAAATACCTATATAATGCCTGAAATAATGCACACAGATAGACCATAGAAATTAAAATATCTGGGGAAATTGATTGTCAGTGCATACTGAAGTTTATTATAAGGAAGAGAAGAAAGAAATAAATCACAAACATTATGTTATATAAGAATGAATAGTTTATGGTGATTTAGTAGAAATGGCCGCATGTTTCCTTTAGGAAATTTTCTGAGATTTATATTATCTCTACTAGACTATTTTAAACACATCTTTAAACAACACATGGTACCTTATTTTGCAAAGTGAGCAAATGAAATTAGATTTCATTTGCTAAATAAGTTATTTTATAGCCTATTTGGTAAAGAAGCTGAGTTTCTGATTGTTTTACATAATGGACAGAAGCTGCTGACTATTCTCGAAATGAGGTAGTGAAATTGCCTATTGTTCTGCAGAAGCAATTTTTCAAATCATCCTAACTTATGTATTCACTAGCTAAGCCTATCAAATTCACTCACAGAGCAGCTTTCAGAAAGTTGCAGAAGGGAAATATATTTACCCACAATTTCTGTGTAAAGATAAATACAAAATCTAAACAATTGCTCATATCCCATATCTTATACACATTATTAGGAGAGATTAACTGTGCTTAACTTGCTGAACTTTTCATAAAGGATGCTCAGCCTTTAAGAACATGACAGATTTGGTCTAAAGCTCCAAAAAATTTATTTTTGCCACATTTTTTTTTTTAATAAAAAACATTTCTCAACATTTTATATTCAAAATGTTTGAGTTAAGATAAAAGGATTCATGAAATGATATAACTTCTACACTTCACTGAATCATAGAATCATAGAATGGTTGTGGTGGTTTTACCCAGCTGGGCACCTGAACACTACAGCCACTCTCTCACTTCCCCCCCCCACTCCCCCAGAGGAAAAGGAAGAGAAAATACAATGGGATGGGCTCAAAAGTTGTGATAAGGACAGGGAGATCACTCAACAATCATCTTCATGGGCAAAACCAATTCAGCATAGCAGCATAGGGAGATTAATGTCATTTATTGCCTATCACTAGCAGACTAGAGCAGTGCGAACTAAACGCAAACTACAAACACCTTCCCCCTATCTATGCTCTTCTACGTCCTCCCCACCAAGAGGCACAGGGGAACAGGGAATAGGGGCTGCAGTCAGTCCCTGATGCTTCAACTCTGCCGCTTCTTCACGGTCACTCCCTGCCCCTGTTCCACGTGGGGTCCCTCCCATGGGATGCTGTCCTTCCTAAACTGATCCTGGATGCTCTTCGGGAACTGCTCCCACACGGCTCCATACCACAGAGTCCATCCATCCCCCAGGACCAAACTGCTCCAGCATGGGTCCCCCACAGGCAGCAGCTCCCCCCAGACTGCCTGCTCCTGCGTGGGCTCCTCTCCACGGGCTGCAGCTCCGGCCTGGGGCCTGCTCCTGAGGGGCTCTCCATGGGCCGCAGCCTCCTCCAGGCCACATCCACCTGCTCCACCGGGGGCTCCTCCACGGGCTGCAGTGTGGAGATCTGCTCCATGTGGGACCCATGGGCTGCAGGGGGACAGCCTGCTCCACCAGGGGCCTCTCCACAGGCCACAGGGGAACTGCTGCTGCCTGCCTGGAACACCTCCTGCCCTCCTGCTGCACTGCCCTTGGGGGCTGCAGGGCTGGCTCTCACTGCTCTCTCCCAGCTGCTGTTTTTTTTTTTTTTCCTTTCCTAAACATGCTCTCACAGAGGAGCAACCAGCATTGGTCACTGACCCACCTCTGACCAGGGGCCGGGCCGTTTTTGATTTGTCTGGAACTGGTTCTTTTCTGACATGGGGCAGCTTTTGGACTCCTCACAAATGCCACCTCTGCAGCCTCCCTGCTACCAAATCCTCGCCACATATACATAATAAAATGGTATGGTTTGGAAGGGACCTTAAAGATCAACTAATTCTACCCCACCACTATGGGCAGGAATACCTTCCACTAAACCAGATTGCTCAAAGATCCATCATGTCGAAGTCATTCAGAGATTTCAATATCAGGAATGCCAGCCTGAACTTTATCCTAAGATATTTTCCTCAAATCAAGTTCTGAGACTTTGTCTGAGGTTATATTCAGAACATAATGGAAACATCCAAATATATCAACTTGTAAGTCAGGCATGGTATTTTCAAGAAAAATTCAAATGTAACTTTCTTGGAACTACCCACTGCAAAAAGAGAAAATGCCTGGAGCATTGTGATAGGAGAACATGGGTATTTTAGAACAGAGGAGCTGGCAAGGCATGAAGCAGGGGTGAGCCTCTCTGTGAAAAAGCGTCAGGGATACACAGAGCTCTGCCTTGGAGTAGGTCAGGAGTCATCTTTGTGATGATGAGAAAGACAGTGAGTGTTGTTTACCTCAACTTTAGTATAGCCTTTGACACTGTCTCTCCAGTGAGATCCTCACAGAGAAGCTAAGAAAGTACTAGTTCGTTAAGTGGGCAGTGAGGGTGGTCCAACCAGAGTAGGTAGCCCAGAGAGGTTGTGAAGTCACCACCACTGAAGATATTCAAACCCCAGCTAGAAACAGCCCTGGCCAACCTGCTTTAGCTGACTTTTCTTGAGCAGTGTGGTAGGAATAGATGAACATACCAGGGGTGGTGCCCCGCTAGACCTTCTCTTCACAAACAGAGAAGGACTGGTGGGAGATGTGGTGGTCGGAAACTGTCTTGGGCAGAGTGACCACGAAATGGTAGAGTTCTCTATTCTTGGCGAGGCCAGGAAGGGGACCAGTAAAACTGCTGTATTGGACTTCCGGAGGGCTGACTTTGAGCTGTTCAGGACGCTGGTTGGCCGAGTCCCTTGGGAGGCGGTTCTGAAGGGCAGAGGAGTCCAGGAAGGCTGGGCGCTCCTCAAGAAGGAAATCGTGATTGCACAGGAGCGGTCCGTCCCCACGTGCCCAAAGACGAGCCGGCGTGGAAGAAGACTGGCCTGGCTCAACAGAGAGTTGCGGCTTGTGTTTAGAAGAAAAAAGAGGGTTTATAACCTTTGGAAAAAAGGGTGGGCCACTGAGGAGGACTACAAGGATGTAGCGAGGCTGTACAGGGAGAAAATTAGAAAGGCCAAAGCTCATCTTGAGCTCAACCTGGCTACTGCCGTTAAAGACAACAAAAAATCCTTTTACAAATATATCAACGCGAAACGGAGGACTAAGGAGAATCTCCATCCTTTACTGGATGCGAGGGGAAACCTAGTTACTAAGGATGAGGAAAAGGCTGAGGTGCTTAATGCCGCCTTTGCCTCAGTCTTTAGCGGCAATACCGGTTGTTCTCTGGATACCCAGTGCCTTGAGCTGGTGGAAGGGGATGGGGAACAGGATGTGGCCCTCGCAATCCATGAGGAAATGGTTGGCGACCTGCTACGGAGCTTGGATGTGCGCAAGTCGATGGGGCCGGATGGGATGCACCCGAGGGTACTGAAAGAACTGGCGGAGGAGCTGGCCGAGCCGCTTTCCATCATTTATCGGCAGTCCTGGCTATCGGGGGAGGTCCCAGTTGACTGGCGGCTAGCCAATGTGACGCCCATCTATAAGAAGGGCCGCAGGGCAGACCCGGGGAACTATAGGCCTGTCAGTTTGGCCAGGAAAGCTCATGGAGCAGATTATCTTGAGGGTCATCACGCGGCACTTGCAGGGCAAGCAGGCGATCAGGCCCAGTCATCATGGGTTTATGAAAGGCAGGTCCTGCTTGACGAACCTGATCTCCTTCTATGACCAAGTGACGCGCTTGGTGGATGAGGGAAAGGCTGTGGATGTGGTTTACCTTGACCTCAGTAAGGCTTATGACACAGTTCCCCACAACATTCTCCTCAAGAAACTGGCTGCTCGGGGCTTGGACTGGCGTACGCTTCGCTGGGTTAGAAACTGGCTGGATAGCCGGGCCCAGAGAGTTGTGGTGAATGGAGCCAAATCCAGTTGGAGGCCAGTTACTAGTGGAGTCCCCCAGGGCTCGGTACTGGGGCCGGTCCTCTTTAATATCTTTATCGATGATCTGGATGAGGGCGTCCAGTGCACCCTCAGTAAGTTTGCAGATGACACCAAGCTAAGTGCGTGTGTCGATCTGCTCGAGGGCAGGAAGGCTCTGCAGGAGGATCTGGATAGGCTGGAGCGATGGGCTGAGGTCAACTGCATGAAGTTCAACAAGGCCAAGTGCCGGGTTGCACCTGGGGCGCAACAACCCCAAGCAGAGCTACAGGCTGGGAGATGAGTGGCTGGAAAGCTGCCTGGCCGAGAAGGACCTGGGAGTATTGGTTGATAGTCGGCTGAACATGAGCCAGCAGTGTGCCCAGGTGGCCAAGAAGGCCAACAGCATCCTGGCCTGTATAAGAAGCAGTGTGGCCAGCAGGTCTAGGGAAGTGATTGTGCCCCTGTACTCGGCTCTGGTGAGGCCGCACCTTGAGTACTGTGTTCAGTTTTGGGCCCCTCGCTACAGGAAGGACATGGACGTGCTCGAGCGAGTCCAGAGAAGGGCGACCAAGCTGGTGAGGGGTCTGGAGAACAAGTCTTACGAGGAGCAGCTGAGGGATCTGGGGTTGTTCAGCCTGGAGAAGAGGAGGCTCAGGGGCGACCTTATCGCTCTCTACAGTTACCTTAAAGGAGGCTGTAAAGAGGTGGGGGTTGGTCTGTTCTCCTACGTGCCTGGTGACAGGACGAGGGGGAATGGGCAAAAGTTGCAACAGGGGAGTTTTAGGTTGGATGTTAGGAAGTACTTCTTTACCGAAAGGGTTATTAAGCATTGGAACGGGCTGCCCAGGGAGGTGGTGGAGTCACCATCCCTGGAGGTCTTTAAAAGACGTTTAGATGTAGAGCTTAGCGATATGGTTTAGTGGAGTACTTAGTGTTAGGTCGGAGGTTGGACTCGATGATCTTGAGGTCTCTTCCAACCTAGAAATCCGTGATACTGTGATACTGTGATTACAAGAGGTTCCATCCAACCTAAATTGTTCTGTGATTTGGTATTTTGAGCCACCTGCATTTCCTAGCGGGATCCATGTTGAAAATTCTAAATAAATGAAATTTACACTAAGAAAAAAATAATTTTGCCTATAGGTATTAAAGTTATATTAACAATGTCTCTCTCGGGTATTCAGAGTTTTATACAGCTGTTAGGGGGTACATTAGAACAAAACACTCTTCAAACTTTCATAATGACTTCACTACAAACCCAGTGTTTCTAAGGTGTTTATTCTCTTACAAGTAGCCACTGAATGTTTCACAGTCATCTTTCAAAAACAGTATGCAAACATGGATGGGAAGACTTTCCTTTTTCCTTTCATTTTTCCTTTCATTTATCCTTTTCTTTTTCCTTGCCTTGCCTTGCCTTTTTCCTTGCCTTGCCTTGCCTTGTTTTGCCTTGCCTTTCCAGGTCTTTCCAGGCCTTTCCGGGCCTTTCCTTTCCAGGCCTTTGTAGTGCAGTATTCACAGAGCATGCATCTTTCCAAGTTACAAGATGACATTTTTCAGTCAAATACCCAGGTCTCACAGAGGAAGGAAGAAATACTTTCTTTCTTTATTAACACCAAGCACAGGTGTAGCAGACTACTAGCTGCATTCTCCTGAAAGAGAAATTAGGATTGACTAGCAAAAATGCAAGACTTTAATTTTGTCCTGAATGTAGTAGAGGTAGTTAGTGATTTTAATGAGTCTCAAATTCCTTTTCTTACTTTTCTCAGCCACAGATAGAAAGTTTATTTTCTCTGTGGGTGTGCACTGTTATTGCCCATCAAAAGTCAAAGGACTTTGTTCACAGAGATAAAAATAGTTTCTTAGAAAGTAAAAAGTTATTCTGCTTGTTGTGCAAATCACAGCAGCAAGTCTGAAATGAACTCCTTTCACATAACTAGCACAGAGGGCATTGTGATGGGCAGTATTTTACACTGATTTCTTTTGCAATACCCATGCACAGCAATTTTACAATATAAAAACCATAAAAACGTTTACTTCAAAATTCGAGAGCTCTGCTGCTTTTGAAAGATGTTCACAACTAATCCACCCTCCTGTAGTTAAACCAGACACACAAAAATATTAAATTGTCTCTTTTTCTTTACAAAAGCTTAGAATAAATCAGCGATTCCCATAAAAAATAAAATAAATAAATAAATAAATAAAAAGCATGAATAACACCGATATAATGGCTACATAAGTTGTCCTTGCCTCAGGGAAGAAAACCCACTGCAGCCTGAAAGCCTGAGAAGCATGTTAAACCACTGATGTTCCATTTTATCTTCACAAAGGCCTTCATGCTAATATCTGGGGGATACTTCTCCCCAGAGCTTTTATCTTTATTTCACGTGTCTGTCTTGTGGTGGCATAAGTGGAAGCAACATTTAAGGGAAAATAGAGACCCAGTGCAAGCTCACCTCAGGCATTCATAGGAAAGTCATGGCCTTTTTGGCTCATGCACATTCCTCTTATTCCTACAGCTGCATCCTGTGCACATGCAGCATGCTGTCTCCCAGATTCTGTTTTACTGTACTTGTGCAAGAGTGTCAGAATTCAGGGTGTTTCTCTAAAGCAAAGCTAATTTTTTGTTTGTTTGTTTGTCCAAAATATTTAGATTTTAGATATGAAACGGTGATGCCAGATATCTATGGAAAATAGCTTTTTTTTTTTTTTTTTTCCCTCCTGACATTAAAGTGTTCTGGTTACATATTATGTCCATTTCCTGGGTGCTGTCTCTCATTTTTATATACACTAAATTCTATGGCAAAGCTGCAGTGCTTTATTCTGCATTAGTGTATTGCTAAGCATTATGGGGCAACAACAGCATATAGGCAAAATTAAGAAGAAATAAAAAGTAAATGTATAAAATATGCTAATAAAAATAAGTCAGTATTAGCTATTTTAACTACCGACAGAGTATGTAACACTGAGATGTTTACCTCATTATGTCTATTGACACCAATATTGCACAAACACAACAAAAAAACCAACAACAAAGGTCTTATATTCTGATCAAGCAGGAGTGTACCAGCAATTAACTAATCAAATGGCATTCAGCTTAATTAAATATCTACTTCAAGTACAATATTCAGTAACTAGAACTTAGAGTAATAGCTCACATTATTTGCCAGTATAGATTGACTAGGTATCTTTTGTCATCAGCCTCTTAGTAGTAAGATTTCATTGTTTACATTTACTCCTATGATATAGTTACAGATGTAATTCACTGTATTTTGGAGGTGTAACTTCATGAAAACTGAACACCAGCAATTTTTTAAAACAATGATGTACTTTCTGTAGTATGATGTACTTTCTGTAGTATGTCTTCAAAACTAAACTAAATAAAAATCCCTGACAGATCAATTCATCTTTTTTATAAATTAGAAATTATTTATTCTCCTACTAAAACCACTCATTAAACATATTCGGATAAATAGCTGATGTTCAATATTTCTGTTTTAATACATTAAAGTAGAAAATCTACAAAACTGTTAGGATTAAGACATAATTATCAAGGAAATAATATTTTGTTTTTTAGTTTCGGCACTTTCTTTGTATCCACAGATGCATAGCTGTCTGAATCCCCATGAAATATTAAAGCTCAAACACTATTCCGTTGTTCATAATTGTCAAGTTTTTCCCCCTGACCAGCAAAAGGAAGACATGCCCATTTTTTAATTTTTTTTTTTGTAGTCACAAGACTAATTCATTCTATGTTTTAAAAAATCAATCATAGTGTGTGATAATACAAGTCCATACTTAGTGTCTTGCCTTTAGTATGATATGGGTTAATCAAGCTCTGTATTTCATAGAATCATAGAACCGTGGAATGGTTTGGATTGGAAAGGACCTTAAAGACCATGTAGTTCCAACCCCCATGCCATGGGCAGGGACACCTCCCACCAGACCAGGTTGCTCAAAGCCCCATCCAGCCTGGTCTTGAGCACTTCCAGGGATGAGGCATCCACAGCTTCTCTGTTCCAGTGCCTCACCACCCTGTGAGTAAAGACTTCCCTCCTTATATCAAATGTAAACCTACCCTCTTTTAATTTTAAACTGTTACTCCTTTCCTAGCAATCCACTCCCTGTCAGGAGTCTCCCCGCAGCTTTCCTGTAGGCCCCCTTTATGTCCTGGAAGGCTGCTGTAAGGTCTCTCTAGAGCCTTCTCTTCTCCAGTCTGAACAACACCAACTCCCTCATCCTGTCTTCACAGGAGACCTGCTCCAGCCCTTTGATCAGCTTTGCGGCCCTCCTCTGGACTTGTTTGAATAATACGTCTATGACCTTCTTGTAACTGAGGCCCCAAAGATGAATGCAGTGCTCCAGGTAGAGTTTCAGAAGAGCCTGTATTTGTGCTTGAGATTTGCCCCCGCCCAGACACAGGATGTTGCACTTGGCCTTGTTGAACTCTGGGATGTTCACACAAGCCCACCTGCCACCCTGGATGGCATCCCTTCCCTCCAGCATGTCGACCACACCACACAGCTTGGTGTCATTGGCAAACTTGCTGAGGGCACACTCAATCCCACAGTCTATGTCACTGACAAAGATGTTACACAGGACTGCTCCCAGGACTGACCCCTGAGGAACATCACTCATTACTGATCTCCACCTGGACATTGAGCTGTTGACCACAAGTCTTTGAGTGCAACCATCTGGCCAATTCCTTACCCGCCAAATACTAGTCCATCCATCAATTCCATGTCTCTCCAAAGACAAGAAAATCATGAGGACAATGTCAAACAAATGCTTTGCACAAGGCCGGGTAGATGATGTCAGTTGCTCTTCCCCTGCCCACCAATGCTGGAACCCTGTCATAGAAGGCCACCAGTTTTGTCAGTCAAAGTCTGCCCTTAATGAAGCCATGGTGGCTGTCACCAATCACCTCCTTATTTTCCATGTGCCTTAGCAATGCTTCCGGGAGGATCTGCTCCATTATCTTGCTGGGCACAGAGGTGAGACTGACCAGCCTGTAGTTCCCCAGGTCCTCCCTTTTTCCCTTTTTTTTATGATGGGGTTTATGCTTTCCCTTTTCCAGTCAGTGGAAACTTCACCAGACAGCCATGACTTCTCAGATATGGATAGTGGCTTAGCAACTACATCCACCAGTTCCCTCATAACCCGTGGATGCATCTCATCACGTTCCATGGACTTGTGCACCTTCAGGTTCCTTAGCTGGTCTTGAACCTGATCTTCTACACTGGGCAGTTCGTCATTTTCCCAGTCCCTGCCTCTGACTTTTGGGGCCCGGGCCATATAGCTGGAGCTCTTGCCAGTGAAGACCAAGGCAAAATAGTCCTTGAGTACCTCAGCCTTCTCCATAGCCTGGGTGACCGGGTCTCCCATTTCCTTCAGGAGAGGGCCCATGATTTCCCCAGTCTTCCTTTTATCAGCAATATAGAACTCTTTCTTATTGCCCTTGTTGTCCCTGGCCAAATTTAAGTCTAAACAGGCATTGGCTTTCCTAACCTGATCCCTGTATGCTTGGACAACGTCACTGTATCCCTCCCAGGCTCTCTGTCCTTGCTTCCATTGTCTGTAAGCCTTCTTCTTCTGCTTGAGCTTGGACCCGAGCTCCTTGTTCATCTATGAAGATCTCCTGGCATTTTTGACCAGCTTCTTCTTTGTTGGGATGCATCACTCCTGAGTTTGAAGGAGGTGATCCTTGAGTATTTAGCACCTTTCTGGGGCTCCTCTTCCCTCCAAGGGTTTGACTCACGGTACACTACCAAGAAGATCCTTGAAGAGGGCAAAGTGTGCTCTTCCAAATTCCAGGGTAGTGAGTTTGCTGTGCTGACTCCTTGCTGCTCTCTGAATGTAAAACTGCACCATTTCATGGTCACTGCAGCCAAGGCTGCCCTTGAGTTTCACATGCCCCACCAGCCCCTCCTTGTTGGTGAGAATGAGGACCAGCACAGCACCTCTCCTCATTGGCTCCTCTATCACATGGAGAAGGATGTTGTTATCAATGCACTCAAGGAGCCTCCTACTTTGCCTATGTCATGGTGTGCTGCCCCTCTAACAGATATTGGAGTGGTCAAAGTCCCCCATGAGGACCAGGGCTTGTGAACATAAGGCTTCTTCTATTTGTCTACAGAAGTCCTCATCTGCTTGGTCTTCCTGATCAGGTGGCCTGTAGCAGACTCCCACTACAATGTCACCTGTCCCTGTCCTGCCTTTACTCCTGACCCACAAGCTCTCTGTCAGTTCCTCACCCATCCCCAGGCAGAGTCCACGCACTCCAGCTGCTTACTGACTAGAGTGCGATGTCCCCTCCTCATCTCCGTTGCCTGTACTTCCTGAAGAGGCTGTGTCTTTCTATTCCAACACTCCAGTCGTGGGAGCCATCCCACCACACCTCCATAACTCCAGTGAGGTCATTGCCTTGCAGCTGTGCATACATCTCTTAACTCCTCTTGTTTATTCCCAGTGCTACATACATTAGCATAGAGACACTTGAGTTGGACCCCTGATGGAGCTCACTTACAGGCTGCAGTGGCTGGAATTCCTTTGTGCTTCTCTTCAGGTGTTCTTCTGCTGACCCATGACCCTTCTCCAGGCTCTGGGCATCTATCGCTGACACTGGCATCAAGCTGTTAGGAGCAGGGTGGATGGAGGTTCCCCTCCCACAGCAACTCTATTTTAAAGCCCTCTTCACCTTGGCAAACCTACGACCAAAGATACTCTTCCCCTCTGTGATGGATGGACCCCAGCAGTCCCCAGCAGACCACGTTTCTCAAAGCGAGTCCCATGGCCTAATTAGCTGAACCCCTGTCCATGGCACGAGCCACGCAACCGTCTGTTGATTTGCCAGATTCAACTGGCCCTTTCAATTCCCTTCTTCAATTCAATTCCCTTCATTTGACTGGCAGGACTGATGAAAAAACTACTTGCATTCCTGACTCTTTGACCACTGCTCCCAGCGCTCTGTAATCCCTTTTCATACTCCTCAGACCCCTCCCGGCTGCATCGCTGATGCCCACGTGGAACAGCAGCAGTGGATAACAGTCCTTAGGCTGTATGACGCTTGGTAATCTCTCTGTAACATCACTGACGGAAGCCCTTGGTAAACAGACGACTTCCCTCAAGAGCGGGTTGGGTCAGCAGATGGGTGCCTCCGTACCTCTCAGAAGAGAGTCTCCCGCTACTATCACCCATCACCTTTTCTTGGTTGGACTAGTTGTTATGCAGGGAACAGACCGGGATGCCTCACTCATCTCCACCGTTCTGGCAATGAGTCTTTCCTTTTCTGTCAGCAGAGGAGTGAAGCGGTTCTGTAAGGGGCCTTTGAGGAACGATTTTTCCTCATGCTGGTCCTTGTTGTTGCCAGCTTCCACCCAACAATGTTCTTGCCCCTGCTCCCTTCTGTGAATGCCAATGAGGGAGTTTCGGGCTGTTTGGTCATGGGCTGTTGGTCCCCTCCTGTTTGTGCTAGGATCCAGCTGTTATCCTACAGTTATGGAACAGCTGCTAAGAACCTGTGTGAAATCTGAAGGCATATACAACACAGGTGTGGCTAGAATATGTCCATTTAATTAACCCTCTACTTGATGTATTTTAATGAAAAGAAATTGTGCAGGCAGAAGTAGTAAGATCATAAAATGGCTTGGGTCTGAAGGGACCTTAAAGACCATCCACTTCCACCACTTCTGCCATGGGCAGGGAATGCCATCCACTAGATCAAGTTGCCCAGGGCCATGACCCTTCTCCAGGCTCTGGGCATCTATCGCTGACACTGGCATCAAGCTGTTAGGAGCAGGGTGGATGGAGGTTCCCCTCCCACAGCAACTCTATTTTAAAGCCCTCTTCACCTTGGCAAACCTACGACCAAAGATACTCTTCCACTCCTCTGACGGAACAAGTTAAACAAAAAGTAAGGATCTATTTAAAGGACTAGCTATGGGGAACGGGGAGGAACTGCTCATCACAGCCCTCACAAACTATTTATCTGGCTAAAAATGCACGGCTAAAAAAATGTTTGATTGAATGTGAGATTCAGTAACTTGTCTCTTAATGCTCATAAGCTTTAGTAGCAATAAACTTAGTGTTTAGCAAAGTTTGAGAAAACACTGTGCAGGCAGATGGTGAATATGTGCCTAAAGTCTATCCCGAAGCTGCAAACACTGCCATCTGCTCCTGCAATGATCTGGTTTTTTCCTCAGTGCTATTGTTCAAACCTAGGAATCAAATTTTCACAACATAGCAGTTTGACACATAGGACTCATTCATACGCTTTTCTTTCTTTCTTTCTTTATCCAGATCAGACTGATTTGCATCACTAGGCCCAACAACTCAATGACAGTGGAGATGCATCTCAGAAGTAGCATGTGGGCCAAAACTCTCCATTTTCCTGGATTCAGCCCAATTACGTGTCCGGCTGGTACCTCCGTATAGCTCTCCCCTTAGGAAGAGCTCTCCAGACATAATTCTGAAAAGTTTAAAGCTATATGAAAGATATATATAGAGGGTAGTGAGGCACTGGAACAGGTTGCCCAGAGAAGCTGTGGATGCCCCATCTCTGGAGGTGTTCAAGACCAGTCTGGATGGGGCTTTGGGAAACCTAATCTAGTGGGTAGAATCCCTGCCCATGGCAGGGGGGTTGGAACTGGACTGTCTTAGAGGCCCTTCCAACCCGAGACGTGATTCTATGATTTACTGTTAAATTGCCATTGCTTTAGCATGTAGGATATAGAAACTTGTAATACAAATGATAGCAAATAATGGTTTTACATGATTAACATGGTTTACAGCATGTGATAAAAAATACGGTGTTGCAGACTTTTAGTATGGTAGTTTGTTAATATAGGCGAATAGTAATGAAAAAAAAATCTTATTTTTTGAGATGAAAAAAACTATATTTGTGGTACACAGGGAAAAAAAATCTTCAGAAAAGAAAAAAATGGTTATAGAGGAGACAATTTGAATATTTCTATGCCTTTTCCCTTCTTTTCTCTTTGATGATAAAATTGCTGTATTTTCCACATTTTGCAAATAATAACTGCATCTTTATTTTTAAGTGCAATGTTGATAAATATTAAATCAAAATTGAAATATTAATTTAAAATTAATTTGCTGTTAAGATACAGTATCACACAACAGAAGAAGCGGGCAGGGAAATTAAAAGCTTAATCAATGTCTACTAATATTGTGTGGTATTTTTAAGCCATAGGTTTCATTTAGAATTATGAATACTTTCCTCCAAATGAATATAGAGGCATATTTAATAAATCTAATTTGGATGTCTCACCATAGCCTCTCACAGTCAACAACGTACTAATTTAACCCAATACACTGTTTAATTATAGACATATCCTCAAACTTTTTAAACTGAACCTTTGTGTAAGAGTTAAAACTATGGCAATCCTAGGAAATGATTTCTCTGTCCTTTGTTGCTGGCTGATCTAGACAACTACAAGAGCAACAGAAATAACAAGAGCCAGGGAAGTGAACTAGAACAATTATCAACCATATATTCATGAAGGATAAATAACTATATCAGCACCTTGGCCCATGACATCTTTCATGACTATATTGTAAAGATCATAACTTACTGTATAAATACTCTCAACTCACATCACAGCTTGGGAGCTGTCCTACATATTTTTAGTTTTAACTTTAGTTTAAAACACTAAAGTTTCTGCTGTTCAAGCACATGCTACCCAAAGAGTCACAGGAAAGTATCTAGTACAGCCAAGGTTGGCTGCTGCTGTACAGTAGTCCGGGTTTTACCTGTAGGAAGAAAAATGCTCCCCACCTACCCAGAAATTCATGGCCTTGTGGCCTATTTCTGAAAAACAGTGATACTGATAGAAGGCCAAGTTACTCTTGTTTGCTGCCATTGAAAGGAGTTTCCCCTCATATTTTCATTTGGCTTTTCTTTCCCATTATTTTCTTTACTGGGATTTTTGCAAAGAAAGTGACCTTTAGCAAGCATTGCTAAAGGCTAAAGAACAGAAGCAAACTGGACAGGAAACTTCTGTCTTCTGGAGAATTATCTGCATGGTTCTGAACAGTAGACAGGGAGAGATCCGGATAAACTGTGACTTAGGTAAAGCAGAAGGGTACTAGCAGCAATTTCTGATAGCTTACATCACCAACAATTCATGACCTTCTTAATTTACTCCCAAGTCCCAGCTTGTACATCTAGCCACCTTGAACTGAGCAGACACATGATGTTTGCTCATCTTTTTTGTTTGGACCAAAGTACTGTCCAGGTAGGGTAAATATCCAAAAGATTTTTTTTTTTTACTATTATTTTTTTTCCCACTTGTTTTTAACTAATGCAGTTCTAGACAGAACACTTTGCAGGATATTTCACTTGTTCAATTACCAGAAGTCAAACTCAGATATTTCAGTAATACCTTATCATGTTGGTATCCCAATGAGTTTGTTTGTTTCAGTCAAAGAATATGATGTAATTCTAAAAGTTTCAAGGCAACAGAGTAATATCTTTAATTCAATAATTATTCTAAGTAATAATATATAAAAAGACAAGTGCTTAATTATTATGTGCTTACTAAAAAAAAATGAAATACAAAGAAAACGTTACTGGTATTTTGATCTGTTTAACAAAGTATTTTCATTGTCACCGAGACAGTGTTCACATGTTTTGCTTTACAGATAAAGTCAATTTTCTGTAATTGTGGATCATTCTCAAAAAAAAAAAAAAAGACTGGAAATAAAGGAATAGAAGACAATACGTGGATTGAAAGTATTTAACTATCATGCAGAACCAGGCTTGTAGGATCTTTTAATCTAACCTATCTATTTTTTGTTGTTGATCTTTGTCTTATTTGGAAGTGCTTATTAATGTTAACTTCTGTGTTATACCATCAGTGCCTTTCACCTCATGTATAACCCAACTCCTACATTTTTATTTTTCGGCTACAAAGTCTCCCACAGCTATTTACCTACTTAATTCTTTGGGATCAGATCTTATCCCTGGCATTCATATATCTTCTCTAAGGGAAGTCACTTTTCCTTAAGGTAGCTGCCATAACAAGTTGTGCGATATTGTAATTAAAATAGAGAAGCTTTGCCCACAAACGATGGCCTGTGACTCTGAAAGGGTGATTTTCTTGAGTAACATCAGTAGGTGGAAAGCTTAGTCATTTTTAACCACATTCTAAAAAGCACTCTGGGCTGGAGTATAAAATCTTTGTAAAATCACGTGTAAATTCTTTTATCATTACAGCTAGCTGCCTATTTCTATGCTGTTTTTGTTTGTTTGTTTGTTTGTTTGTTTGTTTTTGACATTCAGTTTTTGCAGTACTTCTGAAAATTTCTGGTTTTAGCTATTTTAAACCACTTTTTCAGAGTCCATATGAAAAGAGTAGGAAACCTACTCATTTTCTAGATTCCAGACACAGAACATAGGAAGCATTATACTAGTTATCAGATCCCAGCATATGACACTAACAGTTACTATATATGTATACTTGTTAGAATTTCAGGACTAGGGATGGTGTGTTTCCGAAAGGAAGATTCCTGAAAAGAAGTTGTGGGGTGCTATGGGTACGCCTCTTCTCACAAGTAGGTAGCATTAGGACTAGAGGGAATGACCTCAAGTTCTGGCAGGGGAGGTTTAGATTGGAAATTAGGTGAAATTTCTTCTCAGAAAGAGTAGTCAGACATTAGAATGGGTTGCCCAGGGAGGTGGTGAAGTCACTGTCCCTGTGGGTGTTTAAGGAAATGTTGGACATAGTGCTTAGGGACATGGTTTAGTTGGTAATATTGGTGGTAGGGGGATGGTTGGACCAGATAATCTTGGAGGTCTTTTCCAATCATAATGATTCTAGGATTCTAGGATTCTGCAGGTAAGTCAGATTTGCCTTAAGCTTTCTGATTTATTATCATACCAGTAAAGGGAAGAGTAGTAAAAGCTACTCCAGTGTCACTGGATCACTAATTACATACTGAGTGCTTGCCATTACACTGCAGATGTCTAGGAATAAAGGTAGTGCAGGTCCAGGTAATGTGTGGAACTCAAGAATCATAGAATTATAGAATATCCCCAATTGGAAGGGACCCATAAGGATCATCAAGTCCAACTTCTGGCACCACACAGGTCTACCCAAAAGTTTAGACCATGTGACTAAGTGCACAGTCCAAATGCTTTTTAAACTCAGACAGGCTTGGTGCAGTGACTACTTCACTGGGGAGCCTGTTCCAGTGTGCAACCACCCTCTCAGTGAAGAACCTCTTCCTGATGCCTAGCCTAAACCTCACCCGCCTCAGCTTGACACCGTTCCAGCGGGTTCTATCACCTGTGATTGAAGAGAATAGGTCGGCACCTGCCCCTCCACTCTCCCTCATGAGGAAGCTGTAGACTGCGATGGGGTCTCCCCTGAGCCTCCTCTTCTCCAGGCTGAACAGGCCAAGTGACCTCAGCCTCTCCTCATATGTCTTACCCTCTAGTCCCTTCACCATATTCGTGGCCCTCCTCTGGACACTCTCCAACAGTTTTACATCCTTTTTGTACTGTGGTTACCAGAACTGCACACAGTACTCGAGGTGAGGCCACACCAGTGCACAGTAGAGTGGGACAATCACTTCCCTCGGCCGACTAGCAATGCTGTGCTTGATGCCCAGGATACGGTTGGCCCTCCTGGCTGCCAGGGCACACTGCTGGCTCATATTCAACTTGGTGTCAACCACAACCCCTAGACCCCTCTCTGTCCTAGAGACAGAAAGTGGTTTTGGGTAGCACATTTAAAGCTTAAATGGATATAAAACAGTGTTCAGTACCGGTATAGGCTGCAGAAAACAGCAGACTAGTATGTGAATCAATGCCCCAGAAGGAGATAGGCGGTTCATTCAAAACTGATTAAAGAACTTCCAAACTTTCTTCAGAGTTCCTTCACATACTAAACCTTATATTTCATGTATACTCTAAAACTGACAACTCTATTTCACAGAAATAGATAAAGACTTGAATTTCTGGCTCATTACTGACTTGTGATCAATTCTAGACATGTCAGTAACCAATTACTTCAGCATGAATTATCAATTACTTTAGGATCTGGGGTGAATTGACCCTCTCCCTGTCACTGATAGATTCAGTGACGCTTAGCTTCTCATTTAGCTCCCAATTATATTACATCTTTTTCCCATAATATTACAGTGTATCATTATCAACTTTTTATACAAACTCTTCTCTCTCTAAGGCATGTATCTTAATACATTTCCCATCACCAGAATACCAACAATTTAATCAGATATTGTTGTTTCCCTTTTGAGATGGATAAAAACCAGAACAGTAATTTCTTACCTTAGAATTTCACAACGTTTCTTGACAAGAAATAGACACGCACACACACACACACATAAACAAAGACTTTCATTGTTCTACATCTAATACTAGCATTTTCAAAGCTTTATTTGAGTTAGGAACTCGCTTCACTGAATTTCAGTGGTACAGACAGTTAATTCCCATAAACTCTTGTAATCATACGTATTTTGTATTATCATCAGACCAATGGTCTGATCAGACCACATGGTGCTAGTAATAAGCTATTTCTTTTGTAACTGTCCTTCAAACACTGAAAACTTTCTTATGGATTGTGGTTTTATACAGAAAATGATTCTTGTTCTTCTGGATTGCAATGGATCTTTAGCTTGAAAAGTATACTTAACTTTTTATTTACCAGAAAAAAATATGCCTGAGCTTTGAGGTAAATACTGAAGTGTGCTCCACAGAGCCTATGAATTCCAGAGACTATTCCTAACAAATATGCATAACACTTTTACACTAGAGAAAATGTATGATAAAAATGTTTTCAAGCATTTTAAGTAGAAATTTATCTAATCGTCTGCACATAAAAACAGAATCCTAAACAAGAGAAGTTCACATGGAAGGACAGTTGCAGATTGAAATATTCTGTTTCATGAATCTCAAAAACTGAAGGATCCACATTGTGAAGGAGTGTAGACATCTTACTCACTTAAATCTGCAAAAATATTTGGGATCTTAAAAAGTTTAAAGTCCTTAAAAGTACGAACATTTTAATAATTAAAAAATTACTTTTATAATTCAAATACAAGTAGAAACATCCTTTCTTACTACCATTATAGACATTAATTTTTAATAACTCAACTGTTTGTAACTCTTAGTTGATTACAGATGCCAAATTTGACTGTCATAGAGAGGAAAGAAAATGCGTTCATTTTTGTGTTTGGTCTTTTACTTTTATCACCAATAATAGCCACAAAATTATTAGTCAAGACCACTACGTTGGCTGTCTTAAACATTTTTTAGGCTTGAAAAGCAGAAATATGTGAGAAGTTAGAGAAGTTTGGGATGTAAACACTTTCCAAGGTTATATTCTGTTTCTACGCAGTATTGTACAATAGCCTTTAGCAAAGTAAAAGCACTGAGATGATAGATCTTTTGCTACATACCTGTGTTTAAATATATCATTATCCCTCATTCATAATAATATAGAATCAGAGAATAGTTTGTGTTGGAAGGGACCTTAAAGATCATCTAGTTCCAACCCTCCTGCAGTGAAAACTTCTTCCAGATCAGGTTGCTCAAAGCCCCATCTACCCTGGCCTTGAGCACTTCCAAGGATGGGGTATTCACAACTTCTCTGGGCAACCAGTTCCTGTGTCTCACTGCCCTCATGGTAAATAATTTCTTTCTTATATCTAATCTAAACTTATCCTCTTAGTTCAAAACTGTTTCCCCTTGTCCTGTCTGCCCACTAACACTCAGCCTTGGAGAGTGAGGTGATCCAAGACAGCCAGCAGAGCTTCACTGAGGGCAACCATACCTGACCAATCTGGTGGCCTTCTATGATGGAGTGACTGTATCAGTTGACAAGGGAAGACCAAATTATGTCATCTACCAGAACTTCTGCAAGGCCTTTGACACAGTCCCACATGACATCCTGATCTCCAAATTGGAGATACATAGATTTGAATGGTGGACCATTCAGTGGATAATGAAGTGGCTTGAAGGCTACACCCAGAGAGTTGTGTTTAATGGCTTTATGTCCAGGTGGAGGACGGTGGTGTTCCTCAGGGGACTGGTCTTGGGACTGTTGATGTTTAACATCTTTACCATCAACATAGACAATGGGATTGAGAGCAATTTCAACAACTTTGCAGGTGACACCAAGCTGAGTGGTAAAATTGATAAAACAGAAGGCAGGGCTGCCCTCCAAAGGGACCTGGACAAGCTTCAGAATTGGGCCTGGAGAGCCTACTGAGGTTTAACAAGTCCAAGTGCAAGGTGCTGCAGTGGGGTCAGGGCAATCCCATACATGAGGACAGACTGGGAAAAGAACTCATTGAGAGTAGCTCTGCAGGAAAGGACTTGGGGGTTCTGGTGGACAAAATGATTAACATGAGCCGGTAGTGTGTGACAGAAGCCCAGCAGGCCAACTGTGTCCTGGGCTGCATCAACAAAGGAGTAGTCAGCAGGTTGAAGGAGGCGATTGCCCTGCTCTGCCCTTGTGAGGCCCACTTGGAGAACTGCATCCAGGCCTGGGGTCCCCAACACAAGAAGGATGTGAACCTGTTAGAAAGGGTCCAGAGGTGGGCCACAAAGATGCTCAGAAGGCTGGAACACCGCTTCTAAGAAGAATGATATAGAGAGGTGGGGATGATCAACCTGAAGAAGAGAAAGCTGTAGGGAGACCTTTTAAATACTTAGAAGGAGCTTACAAAAAAATGGAGATTAAATTTTTGCTTGGGCAGATAATTGTAAGACAAAAGGAAAGGGTTTTAAACTAAAAGAGCAGTGATTTAGATTAGTTGTTAGGAAGAAATTCTTCACGCAGAGGGTGGTGAAGACCTGGAGCAGGTTTGCCAGAGAAACTGTGGATGCTCCATCCCTGAAAGGGTTAAAGACCAGGTTAGATGAGGCCCTGGACAATCTTGTCTAGTGGGAGGTATTCCTGTTCATGGCAGGGGGCTTGGAACTATGTGATCTTTAAGGTCTCTTCCAACCCAAACCATTCTATGATTCTATTATTTTTTGATATGATGATCTTTTTTATAAGCTCCCTTTAGTATTGGAAGGACAATCTAAGGTCTTCCCAGAACCTTCTCTTCTCTATGCCAAACCCTTACCCTCTACCATTGTCTAATAGATCTAAATAGAATTTAAAAACACAAAGGAAAGGAAAGAGCAGAGTACATAGTGTGGTTGTCTCATATAATCTGCATCTTGCAGTATGATGCTTTTTATTTCTTTCCTTTAAATTTTTAAAGGAATTCCTGCTATGACATTTATTCCATTAAACAGAGCAAGTATTATGGCACAGAACAGGTGTTAAATTAATACCTTTGATTGTACAATAGACTGTATCTTGGTTCCATAACACCTATTTGAAATGCAATGAAAACATAATGAAGGCAAAGTCTTCACTTACTAAATGGAAACTTATAACAAAGTTAATTGCACTGTAGTGTAAAATGTTGCAAGACAGTGAACCAGCTAGGTTTGTCATTGTAAGAAATCTGTTTTATTTCCAGCCATGAAGCTACCCAAGATGTGTTTTATATTTAACCTTTCAAAATCAAATATATCACCTTGTATGGCTTACATGGGAGGCTATTAGAATTGTTATTGAGAAAATAATTCATTTATTATTTTCTATACCATCCTTGAGACCTGCTTTTAGACTGTTATGATATTTCATGTTTCCTAATTGGCACATGTCAACTAGGTGTGGTCAAGCCTGTTAGGAACCAAATAAATGTAACAAGGACTACTTCTATTCTCTTTTACTTTTGAGAAGTTGTGTGCTTCAGCAAGGATGAAAATCATAGAATTATCAAAAAACATGTATGCCCATTGCACTCCTGGTCCCACGAGGAGAAGAAAAACACTGTAGTCCATATTCATTCTTTTGAGAAGTTTAAAATATCAGGGTCCAGGTAGTGTAATTTTTAAATGATTACTCATTTCTGTGAGCATATTCTGACCTCCTGCACTCATCAGTTAATCTTCAGAAGTTCAAATGGTCAAATATACATCAAAACTTCTTGGGAATAAAGTCTTCAATCAAATACCAGTGAAGGTGTATTATTTCTTCCAAAATAATTCAACATGCAAAATGTGGTGATATGGCTTGAATCTTTTCTCAAATTTGGTATAAAAACTGTTTATGGGAAGCCAAAGCAACAAAATTATGCTCTTTAGAAGCAAGGAAATTAATGGCGAAGTGTGTATAGGTCCCATGCTGCTCGCAGTTTCTTTCCTAGATTCTTAAATTCATCTGTTCACATGATGTTCTGCCTAGAACAGATATTCATAGTGTATGGTTTTAGGACAAACTATCAGTTTCTAGTTTCTTTCCAAACAATGATTCATATCAAAAAGACTCTCCTACTTTTATCTGTTCCTTTTTGCCTTACATGGGGACTAAAAAACCTGGCTGGATGGCAGGGCCCAAAGAGTTGCGGTGAATGGAATTAAATCCAGTTGGAGGTCAGTCACTAGTAGTGTCCCCCACGGTTCAGAACTGGGACCAGTTCTCTTCAATATCTTTTTCAATGATCTGGATGAGGGGACTGAGTGCACCCTCACTACGTTCACAGACGACACCAAGTTAGGTGCGAGTGTTGATCTGCTTGAGGGTAGGAGAGCTCTGCACAGGGATCTGGACAGGTTGGATCAATCAGCCGAGTCTAAGTGTATGAGGTTCAACAAGGCACAGTGGCAGATCTGAACCTGGGGCACAACAACCCCATGCAATGCTAGAGGCTGAGGGAAGAGTGGCTGGAAAGCTACCTTCTGGAAAGGGACCTTGGGGTGCTTGTCAATAACTGGCTGAACGTGACCCAGCAGTGTGCTCAGATGGCTAAGAAGGCCAACAGCATCCTGGCTTGTATCAAAAATGTGTGGCTAACTGGAATAGGGAAGTGATTGTCCTCTTGTACTTGGCTCTAGTGAGGCTGCACCTGGAGTACTATTTTCAGTTTTAGGCCCCTGACTGCAAGAAAGACATCGAGACCCTGTCCAGAGGAGGGCTATGAAGCTGGTGAAGGGTTTAGAACCCAATTCTAATGAGGAGTAGCTGAGGGAACCGATTTTTTTTTTTCTTCTTCTTTTTTTTTTTTTTTTTAGCCTAGAGAAAAGGAGTCTTATGGGAGACCTTTTCACTCTCTATAACTACCTCAAAGGAGGTTGTAGCAGGGTGGGGATGGGTCTCTTCTCCAAAGCAACAAGTAATAGGACAAGAGGAGGAAGTTGCCCAAGTTGCACTAGAGGAGGTTTATATTGAATATTTGGGAAAAATTCTTCACTGACAGGGTTGTGAGGCATTGGAACAGGTTGCCCAGGGATGTGGTTGAGTCACTGTCACTGGAGATATTCAAAAGATGTGTAGATGTGGTGCTTTGGTATGTGGTTTAGTGGTAGACTTGATATTGTTAGATTATTGGTTGGACTTGATCTTAGAGTTCTTTTCCAACCTAAATGATTTTATGATTCTGTGATACTTACATACTTTTTCAACAGTATAGAGACTGAGAAATATAAGAAGATCCCATAACTGACATTTTTATTTATTATTTTATTTTAATGCTACAGTATTATTTTTGGAAACAAAAATGTCTGATTGTATAAATGACAATTTGCAGGTACATACAAATGACAACTAAATTCCCCTTTTTTTTTTCTACAGTTGGTGGTATATACTTCTGCATGTGTGTACGTATATTTATGTATAAAAACTAATAAATTTTAAAAATGCACACATAAATTTGTGTCTATGTAGTCAGAAATATAAATAAAATTATGATTGTTTGTATTAATGCGTTTTCATAAAGTTTTCTCTTAAGATAATACTCAATTTTGTGCATCCAAAATTCATGATGAAGAATCCTCACATTTATTTATAGTTTATCCTATTACTCATCTTCCTTTAAGAACTACCAGCCTCCAGATAAAAGGCATAAAATATGACTAGATAGAAAATAAAACTATGACATTCATTACAAAGACATTACAAGAACTACTGTTCCATGAAGAAAATTTGGTTTATAATAGAGATACTGAGAAAAAAATATGGTATAGTTTATTTGTATTTATAACCCCAATAAACTTGTCATAACCACAGTACCAAAGATAGGCTTGAAATAGAGCATGTTGGGCCATGATTTCATAATAACATTTGTATAGTTACCATGGGTTTACTATGATATGTATAACCCAAATAAAATTTTACAAAGGGGAAAAAATAAGGGCCTGGTGAACAATACCTGCAAATGTGAACATTAGTTTTACTGTTAGATGAGCAATAGTGGCTGTAGCTATATATTGTCTCTAGCTACTGAATAAGAAATGTTGTTAAAATTATTTTGAGAATTCTATAATTCTATAGGCAGAACCTCAAAAAACAGCTTTTTTTTTTTTTTTCTTGCTTGAAATTGCAATTAAATCTAGTTACTTCATTGGAACTATTTGGCTTTTACCAAAACAATTTCCTCAGATAAAATAGAAAGCAATTTAGATTAGAGTCAAGGTGGAAATTTTTCACTCAGATGGTAGTGATGTACTGGAACAGGTTGCCCAGAGAAGTTGTGGGTTCCCCATCCATGGAGGTGTTCAGGACCAGGCAAGATGGGGCCCTGGGCAACTTGATCTAGTGGATGGCATTCCCTGCCCATGGCAGAAGTGGTGGAAGTGGATGGTCTTTAAGGTCCCTTCAGACCCAAGCCATTTTATGATCTTACTACTTCTGCCTGCACAATTTCTTTTCATTAAAATACATCAAGTAGAGGGTTAATTAAATGGACATATTCTAGCCACACCTGTGTTGTATATGCCTTCAGATTTCACACAGGTTCTTAGCAGCTGTTCCATAACTGTAGGATAACAGCTGGATCCTAGCACAAACAGGAGGGGACCAACAGCCCATGACCAAACAGCCCGAAACTCCCTCATTGGCATTCACAGAAGGGAGCAGGGGCAAGAACATTGTTGGGTGGAAGCTGGCAACAACAAGGACCAGCATGAGGAAAAATCGTTCCTCAAAGGCCCCTTACAGAACCGCTTCACTCCTCTGCTGACAGAAAAGGAAAGACTCATTGCCAGAACGGTGGAGATGAGTGAGGCATCCCGGTCTGTTCCCTGCATAACAACTAGTCCAACCAAGAAAAGGTGATGGGTGATAGTAGCGGGAGACTCTCTTCTGAGAGGTACGGAGGCACCCATCTGCTGACCCAACCCGCTCTTGAGGGAAGTCGTCTGTTTACCAAGGGCTTCCGTCAGTGATGTTACAGAGAGATTACCAAGCGTCATACAGCCTAAGGACTGTTATCCACTGCTGCTGTTCCACGTGGGCATCAGCGATGCAGCCGGGAGGGGTCTGAGGAGTATGAAAAGGGATTACAGAGCGCTGGGAGCAGTGGTCAAAGAGTCAGGAATGCAAGTAGTTTTTTCATCAGTCCTGCCAGTCAAATGAAGGGAATTGAATTGAAGAAGGGAATTGAAAGGGCCAGTTGAATCTGGCAAATCAACAGACGGTTGCGTGGCTCGTGCCATGGACAGGGGTTCAGCTAATTAGGCCATGGGACTCGCTTTGAGAAACGTGGTCTGCTGGGGACTGCTGGGGTCCATCCATCACAGAGGGGAAGAGTATCTTTGGTCGTAGGTTTGCCAAGGTGAAGAGGGCTTT
The DNA here is from genome assembly GCF_964034855.1 of Anser brachyrhynchus. NCBI lineage: Eukaryota > Metazoa > Chordata > Aves > Anseriformes > Anatidae > Anser > Anser brachyrhynchus. The sequence goes on along the minus strand of NC_137697.1, from coordinate 67,438,355 downwards.
AAAATAGAGTTGCTGTGGGAGGGGAACCTCCATCCACCCTGCTCCTAACAGCTTGATGCCAGTGTCAGCGATAGATGCCCAGAGCCTGGAGAAGGGTCATGGGTCAGCAGAAGAACACCTGAAGAGAAGCACAAAGGAATTCCAGCCACTGCAGCCTGTAAGTGAGCTCCATCAGGGGTCCAACTCAAGTGTCTCTATGCTAATGCATGTAGCACTGGGAATAAACAAGAGGAGTTAAGAGATGTATGCACAGCTGCAAGGCAATGACCTCACTGGAGTTATGGAGGTGTGGTGGGATGGCTCCCACGACTGGAGTGTTGGAATAGAAAGACACAGCCTCTTCAGGAAGGACAGGCAACGGAGATGAGGAGGGGACATCGCACTCTAGTCAGTAAGCAGCTGGAGTGCATGGACTCTGCCTGGGGATGGGTGAGGAACTGACAGAGACCTTGTGGGTCAGGAGTAAAGGCAGGACAGGGACAGGTGACATTGTAGTGGGAGTCTGCTACAGGCCACCTGATCAGGAAGACCAAGCAGATGAGGACTTCTGTAGACAAATAGAAGAAGCCTTATGTTCACAAGCCCTGGTCCTCATGGGGGACTTTGACCACTCCAATATCTGTTAGAGGGGCAGCACACCATGACATAGGCAAAGTAGGAGGCTCCTTGAGTGCATTGATAACAACATCCTTCTCCATGTGATAGAGGAGCCAATGAGGAGAGGTGCTGTGCTGGTCCTCATTCTCACCAACAAGGAGGGGCTGGTGGGGCATGTGAAACTCAAGGGCAGCCTTGGCTGCAGTGACCATGAAATGGTGCAGTTTTACATTCAGAGAGCAGCAAGGAGTCAGCACAGCAAACTCACTACCCTGGAATTTGGAAGAGCACACTTTGCCCTCTTCAAGGATCTTCTTGGTAGTGTACCGTGAGTCAAACCCTTGGAGGGAAGAGGAGCCCCAGAAAGGTGCTAAATACTCAAGGATCACCTCCTTCAAACTCAGGAGTGATGCATCCCAACAAAGAAGAAGCTGGTCAAAAATGCCAGGAGATCTTCATAGATGAACAAGGAGCTCGGGTCCAAGCTCAAGCAGAAGAAGAAGGCTTACAGACAATGGAAGCAAGGACAGAGAGCCTGGGAGGGATACAGTGACGTTGTCCAAGCATACAGGGATCAGGTTAGGAAAGCCAATGCCTGTTTAGACTTAAATTTGGCCAGGGACAACAAGGGCAATAAGAAAGAGTTCTATATTGCTGATAAAAGGAAGACTGGGGAAATCATGGGCCCTCTCCTGAAGGAAATGGGAGACCCGGTCACCCAGGCTATGGAGAAGGCTGAGGTACTCAAGGACTATTTTGCCTTGGTCTTCACTGGCAAGAGCTCCAGCTATATGGCCCGGGCCCCAAAAGTCAGAGGCAGGGACTGGGAAAATGACGAACTGCCCAGTGTAGAAGATCAGGTTCAAGACCAGCTAAGGAACCTGAAGGTGCACAAGTCCATGGAACGTGATGAGATGCATCCACGGGTTATGAGGGAACTGGTGGATGTAGTTGCTAAGCCACTATCCATATCTGAGAAGTCATGGCTGTCTGGTGAAGTTTCCACTGACTGGAAAAGGGAAAGCATAAACCCCATCATAAAAAAAAGGGAAAAAGGGAGGACCTGGGGAACTACAGGCTGGTCAGTCTCACCTCTGTGCCCAGCAAGATAATGGAGCAGATCCTCCCGGAAGCATTGCTAAGGCACATGGAAAATAAGGAGGTGATTGGTGACAGCCACCATGGCTTCATTAAGGGCAGACTTTGACTGACAAAACTGGTGGCCTTCTATGACAGGGTTCCAGCATTGGTGGGCAGGGGAAGAGCAACTGACATCATCTACCCGGCCTTGTGCAAAGCATTTGTTTGACATTGTCCTCATGATTTTCTTGTCTTTGGAGAGACATGGAATTGATGGATGGACTAGTATTTGGCGGGTAAGGAATTGGCCAGATGGTTGCACTCAAAGACTTGTGGTCAACAGCTCAATGTCCAGGTGGAGATCAGTAATGAGTGATGTTCCTCAGGGGTCAGTCCTGGGAGCAGTCCTGTGTAACATCTTTGTCAGTGACATAGACTGTGGGATTGAGTGTGCCCTCAGCAAGTTTGCCGATGACACCAAGCTGTGTGGTGTGGTCGACATGCTGGAGGGAAGGGATGCCATCCAGGGTGGCAGGTGGGCTTGTGTGAACATCCCAGAGTTCAACAAGGCCAAGTGCAACATCCTGTGTCTGGGCGGGGGCAAATCTCAAGCACAAATACAGGCTCTTCTGAAACTCTACCTGGAGCACTGCATTCATCTTTGGGGCCTCAGTTACAAGAAGGTCATAGACGTATTATTCAAACAAGTCCAGAGGAGGGCCGCAAAGCTGATCAAAGGGCTGGAGCAGGTCTCCTGTGAAGACAGGATGAGGGAGTTGGTGTTGTTCAGACTGGAGAAGAGAAGGCTCTAGAGAGACCTTACAGCAGCCTTCCAGGACATAAAGGGGGCCTACAGGAAAGCTGCGGGGAGACTCCTGACAGGGAGTGGATTGCTAGGAAAGGAGTAACAGTTTAAAATTAAAAGAGGGTAGGTTTACATTTGATATAAGGAGGGAAGTCTTTACTCACAGGGTGGTGAGGCACTGGAACAGAGAAGCTGTGGATGCCTCATCCCTGGAAGTGCTCAAGACCAGGCTGGATGGGGCTTTGAGCAACCTGGTCTGGTGGGAGGTGTCCCTGCCCATGGCATGGGGGTTGGAACTACATGGTCTTTAAGGTCCTTTCCAATCCAAACCATTCCACGGTTCTATGATTCTATCATAAATCTCTAAGTAGGAGAAAGGTTTATTACGTCAGTGAATTCCTCTGAAGAGAAGTGCCTAGGAGAATGTTCTATTAAAAAAAAATGTAAATATGGGGAAAAGAAAGGTGACATTATTTGTATTTCTTCAAGCTCTCAGGAATTTGGGAACATCCAATAGTGCATTTCATCTGTTCACATTTCCTCCTCAGGCCTCTAAAGATAATGACTGAATTCCTGGGCTAAATTTTGAAAGATACATTAGATTTTTCAGCCCAAATTAGTAAACACCCTCCAAAATGTCATCTTATGCTTCTAAAGTAATTTTCTTGAAAATTACCTACAGAACTGTTGCTAGACAGTGATCGTTTATTCCATAAATATTGCCTAACTTTCTTATACCAACAAGAGATATATTTGCACCAGCTGTCCTTCTTTTATATTTCTTCAGTGCGTAAGACTTTCAGATATAATGTATTTTAGGAGAGTACTGCTGGATGTCTATAAAAATGAGGAAGGCTTCCCACTGACTACACCATGAAAGCCAAGGTCTCCCTAATGTTGCAACAAGCCACCTAAAGCATCATCTGTAAGTTAACAAAAAATCTGCAATTTTAGTAAAAATTCAGCACGTGTGTAACTGTAAAAAAAGTAAAAAATCATAGAAAAAAAAAAAAAGGATTATTCAAACCAGAAATCATAGAAAAAGATAGGATTATTCAATACAATCAGTTTAACCTTGCTCCCAGAAGTGTCAGGTGTCTACTGCCTTCAACTGAAAAAAAAATCTGAATAAAAATGTCTCTTGGTGGAAGTCTTTTACAACATGACTACTAATTTCTCTTCCAGATGATTAGGAAAAAAAAAATATGGCTAATGAATGGGTATCTAAGGAATGCATTCATATCTTCATAGCTGTTTTTGTGAATTTATTTTTCTTGAAAATTTACAGAAGCTGAAGTTATAAAACAATGAGATATGTTGTCAAAAATGTGTGTGTCATTGTCAAATGACATGGAGAAGGTGAACTCAGGTTAATAGAAATGCTGGTTAATATTTGCTGTTTCATATGTTATTGAAATTAATACATAAAATAAAGATGGAGTTTACTCTGTGAAAATTTCTGTGCAAAGAAAGGCTTGAGTTTTTCTAACAGCCAAACTTTAATGAGAAGGAGGGTGCTGCCTAATATAACTATAGAAAATTAAAAGGTCTTGCCACACAGAGTACAGACATTAGCAACAGAATAGTCAATTACTTATGAGCAGTTGAACGAAGTCTGCTAATTCTGCCAAATTAAACAATGTCATACTTCTATTTTGTTACTTCTGAGAACTCAAAAAAAAAGAAATTTTAACTGCCAGATTTACTTTTCTTCAGTCATATGTATAGGAAAGATCTAGAAGATGAAAAAATGTATTTTTTTAAGCACTGCATTATGTTAGAAGAATCTTAAAAATACTTAGAAGGAGATAGGAAGAATGGAAAGAAGAATTATGAAATTCTTCTTTCAAAGCTTGATTTAAAATAGCATTTTGAAATTCAGACAGTTCCTTTCAGACAACAAATCTTGTAAACAACATGGTAATGTATGTACATCAGGAAAGTAAAGGTTAAACTAATTGTAAATTAAAAGCAAAAGACTTCACTAATGTTCATCACCTAAATAAAAGATTGAAGAACACAAATCATATATTTAATATATAAATATATTTTTATATATTTATCATATATATAATTACATATTTTACATATTTTAATTACATAATTCCATATGAATATATAAAAATTACCTATTACTGTGTTTCTTGATCTAAAAGGTGAACGGTGAATTGGCTGAAATGGTCTTCACCAGGCAGAGCGCTCTCTCTAGACAGTTTGTAACCACCCAGACTGACCGCCTGCTCAACAATGCGGCAGTTCAGGTCTCTGGGTGCAGGGACTGTCTGAGCCTGTTGCTGCCATCTGAGGGAAGCAGAGGCACCGTGTGTGTGAGGTGCGAGCAGGTGGATGACCTGGTCCGCCTGGTAGCAGAACTCAAAGAGGAGGTGGAGAGGTTGAGGGCTATCAGGGCTATCAGGGAGTGTGAGCGGGAGATAGACTGGTGGAATGACTCCCTGCAGGGCCTGAAGGAGATGTACCGGGGTGAGACACCCCAAATGGGGATGAACCCCCTGCCCTGTCGCTGTCGGGCAGAGGGAGGCGACCTAGGAGTTGAGGAGGGATGGAGACAGGTCCCTGCTCAACCTTGCAGGCAACGCCCCCCCCACCGGCCCCACCTTCCCAGGTTTGGAAGGTTCCCTTACGTAACAGATTTGAGGCCCTGGAGCTTGAGAGGCCGGTGGGTGAGGACGAGGTAGAAAGTCTACCCAGGAGGATGCCTGGGGCGAGGAAGCTGACTCCACGCCTCAAGACTGCCTCCACCGAGAAAGACAGAAGGGTGATCGTAGTAGGCGACTCCCTTCTCAGGGGAACAGAGGGCCCTGTTTGTCGACCTGACCCTACCCGTAGGGAAGTCTGCTGCCCCCCTGGGGCCAGGGTCAGGGATGTTGCCAGGAAGCTTCCCAACCTGGTTCTCCCCTCTGACTACTATCCTCTTTTGATAGTCCAGGCTGGCAGTGACGATATTGAAGAGAGAAGCCTGAAGGCTATCAAACGGGACTTTAGGGGACTGGGATGGTTAGTGGATGGAGCGGGAGTACAGGTGGTGTTTTCCTCTATCCCTGCAGTGGCAGGGAGGGGTACCAAGACGACACGGAAAGCCCACCTAATTAACACGTGGCTCAGAGGCTGGTGCCAACACAGAAATTTTGTTTTTTTTGACCATGGGGCACTTTACTCGGCACCCGGCCTGATGGCCGCAGACGGGTCCCTATCTCTAAGAGGAAAACAGATCCTAGCCCAGGAGCTAGCAGGGCTCGTTGAGAGGGCTTTAAACTAGAAGAGAAGGGGGATGGGGCTGAAATTAGGCTTGTTGGAGCTGTGCCAGGGGGAACAATGGCAAAGCCGGGGAAGAAGGCAATGGCCCAGCTGAAGTGCATCTACACTGATGCACGCAGCATGGGTAACAAACAAGAGGAGCTAGAAGCCATCGTGCAGCGGGAAGGTTATGACTTGGTTGCCATCACGGAAACATGGTGGGACCACTCTCATGACTGGAGTGCTGCAATGTCTGGCCATAGGCTCTTCAGAAGGGACAGGCAGCACAGAAGAGGTGGTGGTGTGGCTCTCTATATTAGAGAGTGTTTAGATGTTGAGGAACTTGAGGCTGGGAATGATAAGGTTGAGTCCCTATAGGTTAGGATCAGAGGGAAGGCCAACAAGGCAAGCATCCTGGTGGGGGTCTGTTATAGACCACCGAACCAGGATGAGGAGACTGATGAGGAGTTCTACAGGCAGCTGGCAGAAGCCGCAAAATCGTCAGTGCTTGTTCTTGTGGGGGACTTCAACTTCCCAGACATATCCTGGAAGCACAACACAGCCCAGAGAAAACAGTCTAGGAGGTTTCTGGAGAGCGTGGAAGATAGCTTCCTGACGCAGCTGGTTAGAGAGCCTACCAGGGGAGATGCCCCGCTAGACCTTCTGTTCACAAACAGTGACGGACTGGTGGGAGATGTGGTGGTCGAGAGCTGTCTTGGGCAGAGTGACCACGAAATGGTAGAATTCTCTATTCTTGGTGAAGTCAGGAAGGGGACCAGTAAAACCGCTGTCTTGGATTTCCGGAGGTCTGACTTTCAGCTCTTCAGGACACTGGCTGGCCGAGTCCCTTGGGAGGAGGTTCTGAAGGGCAAAGGAGTCCAGGAAGGCTGGGCACTCTTCAAGAAGGAAATCTTAACAGCTCAGGAGCGGTCTGTCCCCACGTGCCCAAAGACGAGCCGACGGGGAACTAGACTGGCCTGGCTGAACAGAGAGTTGTGGCTCGAGCTTAGGAGAAAAAGGAGGGTTTATAATCTTTGGAAAAGAGGGTGGGCTACTCAGGAGGACTATAAGGATGTTGCGAGGCTGTGCAGGGACAAAATTAGAAAGGCCAAAGCTCATCTGGAGCTCAATCTGGCGACTGTCGTTAAAGATAACAAAAAACATTTTTACAAATACATCAACACCAAAAGGAGGACTAAGGAGAATCTCCATCCTTTACTGGATGCGGGGGGAAACTTAGTTACAAAAGATGAGGAAAAGGCTGAGGTGCTCAATGCTTTCTTTGCCTCAGTCTTTAGCGGCAAGACCGGTTGTTCTCTGGATACCTGGTACCCTGAGCTGGTGGAAGGGGATGGGGAACAGGATGTGGCCCTCGCAATCCATGAGGAAATGGTTGGCGACCCGCTACGACACTTGGATGTACGCAAGTCGATGGGGCCGGATGGGATCCACCCGAGGGTACTGAGTGAACTGGCAGAGGAGCTGGCCAAGCCGCTTTCCACCATTTATCGGCAGTCCTGGCTATCAGGGGAGGTCCCAGTCGACTGGCGGCTAGCCAATGTGACGCCCATCTACAAGAAGGGCCGGAGGGTAGACCTGGGGAACTATAGGCCTGTTAGTTTGACCTCAGTGCCAGGGAAGCTCATGGAGCAGATTATCTTGAGTGTCATCACGCAGCACTTGCAGGGCAAGCAGGCGATCAGGCCCAGTCAGCACGGGTTTATGAAAGGCAGGTCCTGCTTGACGAACCTGATCTCCTTCTATGACCAAGTGACGCGCTTGGTGGATGAGGGGAAGGCTGTGGATGTGATCTATCTTGACTTCAGTAAGGCTTTTGACACCATTTCCCACAACATTCTCCTCAAGAAACTGGCTGCTCGTGGGTTGGACTGGCGTACGCTTTGTTGGGTTAAAAACTGGCTGGATGGCCAGGCCCAAAGAGTTGTGGTGAATGGAGCCAAATCCAGTTGGAGGCCGGTTACTAGTGGAGTCCCCCAGGGCTCAGTGCTGGGGCCAGTCCTCTTTAATATCTTTATCGATGATCTGGATGAGGGGATCGAGTGCACCCTCAGTAAGTTTGCAGATGACACCAAGCTAAGTGCGTGTGTTGATCTGCTCGAGGGCAGGAAGGCTCTGCAGGAGGATCTGGATAGGCTGGACCGATGGGCTGAGGCCAACTGTATGAGGTTCAACAAGGCCAAGTGCCGGGTTGCATCTGGGGCGTAACAACCCCAAGCAGCGCTACAGGCTGGGAGATGAGTGGCTGGAAAGCTGCCTGGCCGAGAAGGACCTGGGAGTATTGGTTGATAGTCGGCTGAATATGAGCCAGCAGTGTGCTCAGGTGGACAAGAAGGCCAACAGAATCCTGGCTTGTATAAGAAGCAGTGTGGCCAGCAGGTGTAGGGAGGTGATTGTCCCCCTGTACTCGGCTCTGGTGAGGCCGCACCTTGAGTACTGTGTTCAGTTTTGGGCTCCTCGCTACAAAAAGGACATGGAGGTGCTCGAGAGAGTCCAGAGAAGGGCAACGAAGCTGGTGAGGGGTCTGGAGAACAAGTCTTACGAGGAGCGGCTGAGGGAGCTGGGGTTGTTTAGCCTGGAGAAGAGGAGGCTCAGGGACGACCTTATTGTTCTCTATAGGTACCTTAAAGGAGGCTGTAGCGAGCTGGGGGTTGGTCTATTCTCCCACGTGCCTGGTGACAGGACGAGGGGGAATGGGCTAAAGTTGCGCCAGGGGAGGTTTAGGTTGGATGTTAGGAAGAACTTCTTTACTGAAAGGGTTGTTAGGCATTGGAATGGGCTGCCCAGGGAGATGGTTGAGTCGCCATCCCTGGAGGTCTTTAAAAGACGTTTAGATGTAGCCCTTAGTGATGTGGTTTAGTGGAGGTCTTGTTAGTGTTAGGGCAGAGGTTGGACTAGATGATCTTGGAGGTCTCTTCCAACCTAGACGATTCTGTGGTTCTGTGATTCTGTGAAAAGTGGGTAAAGATGACTTTTGACTATTTCTGTGCTCACTTACTCTTTACTTGACCCCAGAAGCAATGACAGATCCAGCTTACGACTCATCTCTTATCGCTCTCAAAACACAAGGAGAAGACAACAATATGAGTAGCTGTGTCTTCATTTCCTCCAAATATCAGGAAATCCTTCGTTGGACGTGGAACAAGGCCCAGCTAAAAGTCAGGTCTCCAAGCGTCCAAGAAGAAATATATTCTGAATTTAGCACAGATTGTAATATTTCATGCTTCCCTGTGGTCTGGTGGGATCCAAAACATCCCTTTTAAATAACTTAAACAAGAATGGTTTACTAGAAGCAAGCCACTGAAAACAAAAATATGTCTGAATTCTGTGAATATCATATCTTTCCTCTTAGGGAATAAAAGAAACTACACCCTTAATGGTGGAAGTGATAGAGATGAACAGCTTATAACAGCTGTTATCAAAACAAAAAAGGAGAAAGTCAAATGAAGAGGGGTGTAAGCAGGACAACAGAAAAAAATAAATTATGGATCAGCTCCTCCCAATATCATCCAAAGGAGATAAGTAAAATGGGGAAATGTTTGACCTTTTTTTAAATGGTGGCAGAGCTTCTGGCAATATCTTTGTTCCCTCTACCTAATCGAGGAATTTCCAAGAATTTCTGTAATGGTTCATTTACATACCAACCTACAGAAGTATATGGCCTACTTACTGTAGGCTAGAACATACGCAGATAAAGTTCATCAGAAAAAAAAAAATTATCAGGAACTGCTAAGGAAGAACAACTACTGTGTTCAGTTTTGGGCCCCTCGCTACAAAAAGGACATGGAGGTGCTCGAGAGAGTCCAGAGAAGGGCAACGAAGCTGGTGAGGGGTCTGAAGAACAAGTCTTACAAGGAGCAGCTGAGGGAGTTGGGGTTGTTCAGTCTGGAGAAGAGGAGGCTCAGGGGTGACCTTATTGCTCACTACAGGTACCTTAAAGGAGGCTGTAGCGAGGTGGGGGTTGGTCTATTCTCCCACGTGCCTGGTGACAGGACAAGGGGGAATGGGCTAAAGTTGCACCAGGGGAGGTTTAGGCTGGATATTAGGAAGAACTTCTTTACTGAAAGGGTTGTTACGCATTGGAGTAGGCTGCCCAGGGAAGTGGTTGAGTCACCATCCCTGGAGGTCTTTAAAAGACATTTAGATGTAGAGCTTAGCGATATGGCGTAGTGGAGGGCTTGTTGGTGTTGCGCCAGAGGTTGGACTAGGTGATCTTGGAGGTCTCTTCCAACCTAGATGATTCTGTGATTCTGTGATTCTGTAACTTTGTATGTTGGTAAACCCTGAACTGCAGAATGAGCCTTGAACATTTAATACAGCTGCTGACTGAACACCATATCAGACCCACGATTTTAACTTGACAGTGCCCCTTTAATTGGTATATCACTAATTTATATTGGTCATTAATCTGTTGCATTGTGTCTCATTTTTATTATAGGAGCTTCACTTTTTTATGTAGGGTATTTTTCAGCAATGCATTTGATTTTGCCACTCTATTATTTCTGTACATAAATAATTTTTATTTGCACACTCATTTTCAGCCTATCCAGGAAAAAAATCACTAAAAGAAAATCATTTTGACACTGCAGTAAGTGGGTGACTCTTCAGGGGGAGTCAGCCTTTTGACACTTACTGTCAGTGGAGCAGCAAACAGTACCAGTCCCTTAGGTAATTAGTTCATACTAGTGAATCTAAGCTCCCTAATTATTTCTGTTCCCAGAATCAACTGTAGGAACATTGTTGTGTGTGTTTTGGGAAATATGTGCATGTGCATGTACGTGGGTGGGAGAAAGAAAAAACTGCCAGCTCCACCCCTGCACACATTACCATGTGATCATATGATCACCCTCATCTTGCTCTATCCTTCTTGCCTTATTGGAAACTTCTTAATTGATGAATGAGGACTTTATCAAGCCTGGCAGGAGTCGTTATGTCTGTGATTTTCCTTGAAATGTATCTGTCATACAGCTCAAAATTAAATAGCCAGTTTTGGACCTAGCCAGAGACAGGGCAGTGACTTAAAGCACTCAGAAGGGAATGAATGATTAATGCAGTTTATAGACAGAATGGTGCTCTTTCTGTCTCATGTGCTTTTTGTATGTAATCTCCAGTGGCTCAGTTTCAGATGGATCTAATGAAAAAGGACTGAATGTTTTCCACCTTCTCTTCTGAGCATGCCGTACAATTTATCCACTGACAAAATGTGCTAATGAAATGTCACCTTGGACAGCTTGCTAAAGGATTGATGGGCTGAAAGTTTTGCACTTTATTTAACTTTTGCAGGAAAAATGAATAAGTCCTCCAAACTCTGTATGATATAGAGATCTGTTATGGTTTCCCACTCAGGGAGGAGTAGCTGCACTGCGATCAAAAAGGAGGCTATTATAAAAAGGAGAGAATAAGGTAAAACAAATAATTACATGAAAAGCTGGTGTGTAATGTGTAAGGCCTCATTGCACTCAGAGACATAAATTATAGTTGAGCTGCATAAGTTTTTAAAAGTTCTTTTCTCCCATATTAAATTTAGGAAGTAACATCTACTTTACAAATCCTGGTATTCTGCTTCTCTCATTGAAATAGCATTAAACACACACACACACACACAGAAGTGCTGATTCTAGTCTCCTCCCTTTACACAAGTCTTTTATATCCTTCCTGGAGATTGCACCCAATGTTTGCAAATTACCTTGAGACCCATGAAAAATGAATTATTTTATGAATTTTACTATAATCACTCTGGTATACTTAATATTATGACTTTTTCTAAGAATAAGGAAAAAACAAACAAACAAACAAAGAGAAAATTACTTGAATGCTAAATGCTGACCATTAATATCTTAGGAGTCTTTTCATATTTTTTTTACCTCATGTCCTTTTATTTTCTTCTTTTCTTGGAAAAGTTTATAGCTTGTCAGGCCAGAGAAAAAATCTAGCACGAGGTGTTTTAACAGAAAGATACAAAAAAAAGGATCTGTTACCTTCCCCATTAAGACATAAATATTCTTCTGTTTACATCTAATTTCCTAGTATATAGTAAATTATTTGAGTCAGGACCCAGGTCATTTTTTTAGCAATGCAAGCAGTGTACTTTTTGCCACTAAAAAAGTACAGACATTTGTACCAAATATTTTCCAATATGCCAGGGTTCACATATTCTTTGGAAGTCTTTAGTCTTCCAAGGGACAAGTAAGATCGTCTTACAAAACTAATACCTGCAGAGGGCTGTACATTTGTTAATTGTCTTGCTCCTGGAGCAAAATATTATTATACATCCAGTGTGTTTTTTATCAGAATAATGCAAGCTGCCATACATACGACCACCTCACTGTGGACTGATCTGACAGAAACCAAGCACAGTTTTTTTTTGTTTTTTTTTTTTTCCCCACATAGAAATATCATTGAGAAGCATGAAAAGAGGAATTTGCCTTCAAACTAATCTTTCACTCCAGCATTGACATCAGGGGTTTTCCTGACCTCCAGACTCAGACATCCTTACTCTTACCCCAAGCAGAAATGATCTTTGGTGATTTTTCTCTCAATTTCTCTTTGCCCTGAACACTATGCCTCTTAGATGTAAGAAAGAAAGCAGAAATAATACAAGGACAAGCAGAGGAGTTCTGGGTCTTTCGTTACTTTCTCTGTCCCTGTTTCCCCATCTGCAGTCAGTTTGCTGCCTTACATGGTTATACTGAAGCTTCAAGACTGTCAGATGCCCAAATACTGTGTTGCAGTTGGCAACCCTGTAATAAGCAGGCTTCCTTACCTGGGAAGAAAAACCTTAAAATAAATAAATAGGATTAAAAATGCATTAAGCTGGCAAAATCTTCAAAGAGAACTAACAGACAGGCAGAGGGACACCTTCTCAGGACAGTGATATATCTCATCTCTGCTTCCTGAAACACAGATGCTTCCAGCCACTTTCCCAGAAATGCCTTATATGATGAAAGACAAAAGCTGAACATTCTGTTTCACATACTCTTCTCCCAGAAAGAAATGTTCAGTTTTGGACACACCTCCTGTGTTTTCTAAAATAGTGGCTTCTGTATAGTATTTAGGGAAAGAAGTATGACGTTTCCTATATGACATTTTGCTAACATTAGCAAAATTGTACTGAATAGGAGACTCTTCACATACAGAAAGATACCAGACCCCATAAGCATCATCTGAAAGGTAAAACCTCAAACTTTACTGCAATTAGAAATAGGACCTAAGGAGCAGAAGGAACCATAAAATAAACACCCACACACAAAAGGACTGTCTGCTGTGTGTTGCTTTATGCTTCTGCTGTTCATGGGCTGCTCCAAAACCCACCTCTTCTACCCGCCAAACCATTCACCAAGCTATTTCTGTGTTGTCATTCCTGTGTTTGCCACAGGTAAAACTCACAGTGCACAGGTGACTCGTCCACACATGAACCACTCATTTTAGTTGCATTGTCTGCAGAATAGTTTTTAAAAATGACACCTAGTGGAAACACTGAAATATGTGTTAACACACAGCCTGCAAGTGTCCTCTCCCAGTTAGCCCTTTATGAGTCATTTAAAATTTATCCTTAATGAGGGAAGAGGATGCAGATATGAAACATTTCACAGAGTAACCTATGTTCTTTCTTTGCTTCCCCTTTCCCCCTTCACCCCATGCACGCATATTTCCAGACACTCCAGAGCTTATTATTTTTAATTTATAATTGCATAAAAAGTAATGTTATCATTAAAAATATATCCATATATTTAGCTAAAGGCTTTGAGAGAAAGATAATAGGTTCCATGCCACATTTGCAGTGTGGCAGCTGCTTATTACCCTAATCATAGTGGACTTGTTATTACAGTGCGTTTCCCAGCTGTCCACTTCTTGCCCTCTCTTGTTGCTTTGATTATAAGCTCTCAGGAAGAGAAAAAAGCTATACTTCAGATGTGCACAACAAAAGGAACCATGACCAAGTTCTCTAGGCACTACCACAATAAACAAGTACAATAATCAGAGTAACAAGAATAAGTTCAGTGTTGCCATTTACAGCTATTAATAGTTGGTTTGGAAATGCAACAGTATTTGTCTTTGATTTGCAAATTATTTGCTATAATCACCTTTGCTGCACCATAAACTGTATGTGCAGTAATATCACTCAGCAGGATTTCCTTTTACGTTTTATTCTGTACATGTATGTCAAGAGCAAACTGAACATCTGACATGTTATCTGCTCTGTAATGGTGTGTTATATCTATATTTTATCTGTCTATCTGCACATGCAAAACATGATTTACTTTAATACAGTTGGGCAAAAATCATATCTCATCCAGTTCCATGGTGTGAAAAGAGTGAAAATAGCAATTAACTTGGTTCATTGAGCATATGTTACTAATGCCAACTGTTTTTAAACAACAGAAGAAAAGGAAGTCCATGTTAAATCATTCATCTGTCTTCCTCAAAAACAAAGGTAAGGAAGACAATAAATCATTTCATGCTGTTAAGTCCATAGTACTGTAAAGCTTTTAGATGTTAGTGCTATGTTACATATCACTAATGTATAAAGCCTTAAAATATTCATGTACTACTGGATTAGTTAAGGTCTAAACTAAAGAAGAGTGTTTCCTCTCAAAGCTCTTGCAGGACAAGATAAATATAACTGTTAATTTTATCTTATTGCAAATTTTATGAAAATATGTCTCTTACCCTATTATGATTAAAAACAGAATTAGAAGTAAAAAATATTTTTAAATATCAAAATGTATTCTTCAATGATATCCTGCTGTGTCTTGTGTAATTCATGTAATTATATAGTCTCCATTCTACCATATATACAGGGAAATGCTTAATGAATAATTCTGTAACTGTACTATATCTAAAGCAAACACACACACAGACAGGATTATGGTTGCCCTAAATGTAGCTTTATTATTATTACAGTAAATCAAATTATGCTAAGCACTAAGACAAATAGTAACAATATCAAACTGAATTTAGAAATCAAACACTTTGAGCACTGCTTTCAAATCCTAAACCTTAAGAAATAAAATGTCATATCAACTTTAGGCTCAGTCTGACAATCCTTAATTGTTCTTTTACTGCAAAAGGAATGTGGCAAGGTTTTCTTCAACACTCTCATACAGACTTCCGTGGAGTTCCTACAGAAACTTAACGGAAATATTAGTTGCCTTCCCATAGGAGAAAAAAGAAGCTGTAGAGAAACAAAAGCTGTCTCGGTCAAGAGTTAAATACTTATCTGAACATGACACGACTGATTTATGTCAGGTAAAAACTCTTTTGATATCAGATTAATTTAGCCAACTGGAGTCTACCGGTTTCTTATTAACAGCACTGTCAGTACATAAGTCTCCATTGCTTCCCTTGAAGACATTTAATGGAAGTGAACAAATAGCAACTGTAGTTATCAACAACTGCTCAGGAGGGTACTTTATTACCTTTTCAGAAAGAGCTAGTCTATTTCTAAGCCAATCATCCTACTGCATGACATGGTGTGGTGGGTGGACCTTGGCTGACAGCCAGATGCGCACCAAGCGTCTCTCCCACTCCCACTCTTAAGCAAGATGTGGGGAAAAAACATGTGTGTCACCCACCCCCACCCCAGACCTTGGGGTCTGCAGGGCTAGTTCTCACCCCACTCTCCCAGTTGGTCTGGCCCAGCACTTCTTTCCCTTCCTTAACTCTGCTCTCCCAGAGGCACAAACGACATCCATTCCTTATTGGCTTGGCTCTGGCCAGCAGCAGGTCCCTTTTGGAGCAGCTGGAGCTGGCTCTTCTCTGACATGGGGCAGCTGCTGGGCTCTGCTCACAGAGGGCACCCCTGCAGCCCCATTGCCGTCAAAACCTTAGCACACAAAGCCAGCTTGCACATGGCAAGCTCTATGTTCAACATTGATATAATAATAATAATAACAATATAATAATATTAAAATATAAATATATTAAAATTCTAGAATGGAAATTGTCTGTACAACCTTGATTCACAAATGTATATACACTTTTCAATTCCAATCGAATACATAAATATCCTGAGCTGGAAGTGATTCATAAAGATCATGGAGTCTAACTCAAGAGAAGTTGGTGCTCAATTACATAAACATTGGTTCAGTACTTGTTTTCTCCTTGATATTTTGTCCATGCTTTACTCACTGTTCAGTACTAAAAACCTATTCTATCAACTAAAGTTGTTTACATACAATAATGTGATTTCCATTACTACAGAAAAGCATCCCATGTTTGTTTCATTCATATCGGATGAGGAGGAGAATCTCTAAAATTCAGTGCTGAAGTGTAGCAAGAAGAGTCAAAGCTACCCATAAACTCTGAGTGCCCAAATCAAGACACACATTGTCTAATTTTTTTTTTTCTGCTAATTCAATAACTTATAGTACTGTATGTATTTAAAATATAGCTAACGTTTGTTTCCATTGTAGCTGCAAGCACTCATCAGTTCTACAAATCAGATTTTAGGACTTCAGTCAGTGAGTCAAAAAATAATAATAATAATAATAAAAAAAAATGACACACACAAAATCAAATTGGTCTAATTTTAAAAGCTTTCAAAAAAAGGGGAAAGGAAGGAAGGAAGGAAGGAAGGAAGGAAGGAAGGAAGGAAGGAAGGAAGGAAGGAAGGAAGGAAGGAAGGAAGGAAGGAAGGAAGGAAGGAAGGAAGGAAGGAAGGAAGGAAGGAAGGAAGGAAGGAAGGAAGGAAGGAGAGAGAGAGAGAGAAAGAGAGAGAAAGAAAGAGAAAGAAAGAGAAAGAAAGAAAGAGAAAGAAAGAGAAAGGGAGAAAGAGAGAGAAAGAGAGAAAGAAAGAGAAAGCAAGAAAGCAAGAAAGAAAGAAAAAGAGAGAGAAAGAAAGAAACCACCAATAAATTCAGTAAATACAATTTCAGCCTGAACAATTAGGCAGTGGATTACAGGGACATAGAATGGAAAATATCAAGAAACCTTAATACTGCAGTTCTAGCTGCTTCATACTAGAGGACCAATTTCTCTATAAAATCTAAAAAAATTACTGCAGCATAAGATACTGAAATTTCCTGTGTGCACTCATATACATTAAAAAAAATGGAGCTCCAGAACCAGCTATGAAGTCTGAGAATCAATTCCTGCCTGGTTTTTACCCTCTCACTGATTTTTTTTCAAAGATAATATCACAGATCTTCAAATTTGTAAGAATAAATCTGTCTTCAATGTCATAGCTCAAAGGCAATGCAAATGAAGGTTTGAGTACAGATGCTAAATTAGCAAGGTTTGTGATACTTACTTCATTTTGATGTGTTCATGCTGGGCATTCCAATACCTAATAAATATCAAGCATACTCAATGCAGCTTACCTTGGTGAATATTAATAACATTATTAAAACTCAATTATAAAACACCATACATATCTGGCAATAGCTACTAATTCCTTGCTTTATGGAATTTGTTCAAGGTCTTGAAACCATTTAATAGGCAAGTTATGAATTTCAAAAGTCAAACATTGTTGATCCATACATATGCACTAGAGCTGAGAAAATTTTTCCTCTCTGTTCTTTTTTCTTAGATGACTTAAAAACTAAAACAAGGGTGACAGCTTTGTTACTAAGGAGATATCTGTTCACCTTTGTGGCCACTCCATTCACTAGTGAAATTAACCAGGACAGAATCAACTAGTAAATGAAGTGCTTATGATTCATGCTAATAGCACTTCTAAATAGATTAATGACCAGTCTTTGATGTATTTAATGAAGTTCAGATCCTGTGAATACTACTCAAATTTTATCTCTTTACACTATCAATCTTTTTCTAAAACCAAAATTCTGCCTGTATGCAATTTGTAAAAGTATGAAGAAAGATTAAGTTTGCAAAGCAGTAAATACATAGTTGTCATGAAAATTATCAAAAACAATCTGCCTAAGATTAAAATTGGAATTATTAGGGTTGTATAATGGCTATTACTAGAAAATGAGTTCTTATTTCTTGCACAATGCTTGTTCTGTTCTATTCTATTCCATAGAAGAAAATATCTGCTGTGAAAATCTGCATGTTAGCAGATGGTAACCTAAACAAGCCGTAGAAGATAAGGATATAACCGTGTGTAAGAAACTCTTTGAAGTGATATATAACTTCAGTCAAAGGATTCCCTTGAAGTGTTATATATAAACCATAGGAAGAAAAAGAAGACTAAGTAGTTCAGTAGTTTAAGTATTGGTTACAGTCAACTTAGAGGAAAAACAGAGAGCAGGAAATTTACAGCAGGAAACTTGCAGCACGAGCAAGTATAACTGAGGAAATATAATTGCCCAAACACTACTTTAGCAGATAATTTCATGTCTGAAATCATAAAAATAAAGGTTGTCATCAAAGTGAGCAGAATTGTATAATGAAAAGGGCATTACAAAATGCAAAAAGCAGCAGAGTACAGCCTTAGCTACAGGGGCATATGTCACACAGAGACATTACTCTCAGACTTTCATAGAATCACAGAATCATTCAAGTTGGTAAAGACCTCTAAGATATCTAGTCCAACCATCCACCTACCACCAATATTGCCCACTAAATCACATCTGTAAGTACCACATCTACCTTTTCCTTAAACATCTCCAGTGTCAGTGACTCCACCACTTCCCTGGGGAACCTTTTCCAATGCCTAACCACTCCTTCTTAAGAACTTGTTTTCCCAATATCCAACCTTTCAGTACAGCAGAGGGAAAGTCTTTTCAAATACTAGCGGGTAGGCTGGCAACCCCTGGGTGAAAATGGCACATCAACAGGTCTAAAAATGCTACACCATCCTCTCAGACAGACTTAGGAGAAGATTTAGTCTCTGTAGTGAACCTTCTGGAGGAGCATCCAACAAGTGCAAGGAACATCCAGGGACATTATACCTAACTCGCAACTTTTAGATGTGCCTGTATCAGTTAATGCATGTCACAAAATTGGCAAGCTTAGGTTTAAACTCCACATGATTTTCATTCTGCTTATTTCTTTGTTCTACTCAAATTTCTAACCATCCTTTCATTAGATAGTTTTGTAAATAAGCAAGTTTGGAACAGGAACTGTTGGCTACTACTAAAGGGAGAAGGAAAATAATAGTAATAATAGTAATAGTAATAGTAGTAGTAATAATAATAATAATAAGCAAGCCTTTTGAAAGGTTTGGAAATAGTATCGATACTGTTCAGGAGAGTGCCCTTCTATAGAAGACACTCTGAGTATGCAACTAATGTCACCAGTGATCAAAAGAAACAGCAAACATGCACAAGAATGACAGAAGAGTCTCAGGAGTGAGAAAATGAGAAGCATTTTGAGACTAAACTACAGGAGCTAGTTCTAGGATACAAATTGGAAAACTAGAAAGCTTTAATATTTTTTCAGTGCAGATGAAGCACTTAGATTTATCTCAGAAGACTGTGTCTAGAAGGGGGCTGTGGGTCTCCAGGGGTTCGGTTCTGCCATCCTACTTTCAGTAAGGAAGAAAAGTGACAGACAACCTCTTTTCATGTTGTCTTCAGCCTTTCTTTCATGTTAAGAGCTAAGAGACTCCAAAATGCAAACAAGGAGTGTTTAGTTTATTCCCCTGAGCTGTTTCAAGCTACTTCCTGCAAGAAGCTCCACAAAATAGCTATAAACCTTGTTTTCAGCTATATATCAGAGATAGAGGAACAAAGCCTCAGCCATTCAAACTCTGATTTTGCTGACAATATTTCTACTCACTACAGTGAAAGCTGGATGCTACACAGGTTGCCAGGAAGGACACAATGATATTTAGTGTGTGGACAGGTGAAAATAAAATTCCTGACTTTTTATTCCTTAGTTGACTTTCTCTTTGTTCATGTTATTGATATGTTTCTGGTTTTGTTTGGTTGTTTGGTTGGTCTGGCTTGGTTTCATGAATTTTAGAGTGTTTTGGAGATCTGTGTTCTGCTGTAACTGAACCCTACAATTCTTGTTCATTTTGGCAAGAGCTTCTTCTTGTGTGACCTTTTCAAGTTACCAGGTGAAAGAAGTCAGCTTCAGCAAAGGTTCACCTTTTCCAATTATCATTCCCAAAAAGGACGTTAATTTAATGTTAAGCTAAAACATTTGCTACTCTGCAGTTGAAATAATGGGCAGTTGTTTGTACAGGTTATATTTCTGTATTTTGAAATGACATCTGAGAAAAGTAGATGTTATAAAGATCCGATAAATCATTTATTCAAAGGGAAGTAAAGTATGGGCTTTCGCAAAAGGCAAAAGAAAATTGGCACTGATTTTATTAAGGGAAGTAGAAAACTATTTACTTTCAAGAAATTAGGAATTTTCTGAGGGCAAAAGTAGTTTATGGGAGCAATATCTCAAAAACAAGGATTCTTGAGATTTGGAGTGGGGAAAAAAAGAATAAGAAAGGTCAAATTATCAAAGCAAACATTCTGTAAAACAATTTTGTCCTCTACTCTCAGGTGTCCAAAATCTCAAATAGATCACAAATTTGAATCCAAATGCACAGTTATGGCAGAATGCAGAATGGATTTCTACATGCATACATAAAATATACATAATTTTCTTTCTGCATCACTGCAATTTCCTGTGGTAAAATGAAACCTTTGAAAAGACTGGTGCTGACACACTTTTTCATGACAACCAGAAAAGCTTCTGCAAACACGTTTTGAGGACAGAAACTACATAGAAACAGAACCTTCTATTTACAGTAATTTAGACAATGTAGAGAAAAAAAAAAAAAAAAGGAAGGAAGGAAGGGAGGGAGGGAGGGAGGGAGGGAGGGAGATCATAAACAGCACCAGAGAAGATGTGAAGAACCACGTATAACAAGTTACAATTGGTACACAGGGAACGCTGGGGTGCAGAAAAAAAAGGGTTCAAAGTCAGTAACTACCTATTTCTAGATAAAAGATAAAATTGCAGCAAAAAATCACTAAGACTCCTATTAAAAGCTGGAATTCTAGGAAGGTCAGAGGAGGAGAGGAAGAACTATGTATCATTTCAAATACTGCTGTAGAAAAAGGCACTCATAGTGTTTGATGTCATTTTACTTGTCAATATTAAGGAACATAACTTTTGTTGCAAAGTAGTCAGAATACCACTAACTGTGGTATTCTAGGTGTAGCATTTAAGTCTGAATAAGAGTCCCTAGATTTATTTAGTTTTTCTATTTATATCTATCAGTTACTGAAAA
The DNA here is from genome assembly GCF_964034855.1 of Anser brachyrhynchus. NCBI lineage: Eukaryota > Metazoa > Chordata > Aves > Anseriformes > Anatidae > Anser > Anser brachyrhynchus. The sequence continues at coordinate 67,417,458 of NC_137697.1, read as the reverse complement.
TCCTTCCTGGGTCTTCAGCTGGAGTCTGATGGGTACAAGCTGTGTTAATCTGTGATGCCTGCTATTTCTAATCACATGATTCTGGTACTTTTCTCTTTTTTTTGCTCAGACTCTATTTCCAGCTTCAGATTTTGCCTGCCTAATGTAAATTGCTATGTATATACAATAAATGGCTTTTGTCAGGTTTAATTTACACATTTTCCTCTATGCTTTGTTTCCTCTTTTGGTTCCCTTATTTTCTCCATGCAAGCTTTCTCTCTGAGCTGCCTATGGTCTGTTTTGCAGATATGGTGTTTTACAGGTCTCCTGGAGCAATGTTCCTGTCCCTGTGCTGCATGGCAGCTCTTCTGGTATAGCCTCCACTTCATCTCTAAACACAACAATGCTCAGAATAAAATCTCACATAACTCTACCATCTGGGACAAGTTATCTGTTTATATGCTAGAAGACAAGTGAATTCCCTGAGATCAAGGGGAAGGAGAGAAAACCAAAACTGATTGCCTCTGTGCTGTCAGAAGACAAGTAAGGGGTATATTCTGGAGGAGTGTTTTAGAAGAAATCAGTTTTGGTTAAAAAATCTCAGGGTTCTTATCTCTCTCTGTATAAAACTTTTTCTAACATATGAAAAGTCAATTGGATCCATTTTATTTATTTCAGTGGATATAGTTATATTTAAGCCCTTAAGCTATACAAAAGCCCTTAAGGAGACCTTCAAAAATTGCACAAGCGGAGCTCAGTATTTCTCCCAGAAACCAAGGAATGGCAAATTTGTAGGTACTTTTGGAGGAATTTCATATAGCACTTTAAACAAGGACACACAAAAGTTATGCTTTTACTCTAATTTTTGCTTCTTCTGCGAGATAAAGCAAGTATCAGTTATTTAAATACAAACACAATTTGCAGTCCTTCACTGTACAAAGGCTTACTGAGAGATTCATATCATATCTGATTAGGCATCATACAGATGGCATAGCTGTTTAACCCTCCATGTCATAGTCTTTGAAGAAACAAGTAGAAAGGACAGTGTTTAAACATTAAACTCTTTTGTTGTTGTTGTTTTAATTGTAAAGGAGATATTTTTCTTCCTAATATTGAAACACTATTCCCTTATGTTGAAACTGGTTTAAAGTCTGTGATGGACCTCACCAGTGTCATCTCTCAGCAAGATAGCCTTTACAGATTGGCAGCATATAAAACACAATTGTGATTATCACAGAATACATTCCTGCACTTCAATTTCTATTCTATGTAATGAAATTTCTTTTCTTGCTCCTTTCTGCCTTGAAAACTGCTATTGTTTAACAAAAGGTGGTGGTGATAATGACTTTCCTTTGCAAAACAGAAGATTGGATGAAACCTATCATAAGAAGATAAGTTTAAAAGGACCACTTGTTATCTATCTGTCAACTGAGACAAAACACTAGTATTTATAATATGAAAAAAAGACATTGTATTGAACTGAAATGGAAATAAAAATGACTCTAAAAATGGCAATGAAATAATCTAAATATTTTGCATTAAGTTCACATTTATGTAAATATACCTCTGCTCCTAATAGTAGGATTTAGCTCTTCAAAGTGTAGATCACAAATGACTTCACAAATGAGGTGAAAATGTTAAAATTGATGTAGAGGAAAGTGAAATGAAAAGTCTTGCTTGTCCCTGTCTAGTTAGCCAATAGCAGAAATAAAAGATTCATGAGTTTCAGATTGATTCTATATTAAAGAATAAGGTCTAGTTTTTCTGTTATTTTTTTTCAATATGGCAAAATTTCCTGAACAATTGTGTTAACTGCAAATTAAAATTAGGATATCAGAATCAAAATGTCTTTTGCCTTTCAAGAAGGTGAATCCTGGCACAAGAACTTGCTGAACTGATGAGCGAATCAGTTTGAAGTCCCACTGTCCTAAAGCAGCACTGTGAAAGTTGAAGCAAGTGGCTTAGCCCTTGGGTGCTCACACCTTGCCTCAGAGCTCTTTATCAGATTGGGAAAATTACCTCTCTTCAGCCTCTACCTATAATATGGAAAAAAAAAAAAAAAGGTATCTTGCTTCAAACAGGTTTTGTAAAGACAAGCCTATTAAAAACTATAAGGCAGACATATGCTATGACAAGGAGGAATACATAAGTAGATGTTAGTGTATACCCATGATTTCACACCTGCTCTACACAATTCTGGCAATGGCTTTGTAATAATAAACACTATGCTTTTCATGTGCCAAGCTGCTCCCCAGGAGCAAACTGTTCCGTCATTTTTAAACGATCATGTAGAAATACTCCAAATCCTGCAGCCTGAATGACACCAAGTTCACAAGACTATTTTGTAAACCACTAACAATATTTTTAAGTAATGTGGAAAAGAAATTATGGAGCTTTGCTCTGCTTATGTGTCTGTTTGTGTGTACATGAGAGAGAGAGGATGAATGAGAAGGAACACATCATTCCATAAGCTTTCAAGGTACAAGTTTTGTTTGTTCTTTTTAACAAACAAGTAAAAACAGAAAAACAAACAAACAAAAAATTTAGTAAATAAAAAATAATGTTTTCAAGTACACCACGGCAGCAAGGAAAATCATCCAAATAATTTGCCCTTTACAACATGTGGCACTCTCTAGAAGAGAATGTTTCTTATAACATTTATATGATTTATTTTCTGTTTTATGTTAATATTATTTTGAATACATGAAGATAAAAAGGTGACATTTTATTAATAGTATTGTTATTATTGTCAGGGTTTTGTTGTTTTTTGGTTTTTGTTTTTTTTGTTTATTTGTTTTTTGAACAGTAGTAGTTGTATTTGCTACAGATTTTATTTGCTTATGAAAATACAGGGGAAATAATTTTTGATTCAAAATTTATTACTGATTGGAAAACACCTGACCAATAATAATAATAATAATAATAATCCAAATCTCAAAAATGTAAGCAATCTTTTAAGAAAAAGTGCACACTGTATTCTATTCATTATGGCACACACGTGTACCCATTGAATTTCCTTCTAGACCTCTTACAATGACCTTTATTGTACTACTTGTTTCTGTAGGAAAACCATTTGGTTAAAATATATTATTTAAATGATTGCTTAGAACAATATCGAGTAGAGGGGATTAAACGGTATAATGGACCAAACAGTATAATGGATGCGTTCCTTGGTTTCCCAATAGCATGAAATGAATTAAGCTCATGTAGAAGTCATAAATTTTGAGAACCAGCAGTACAAAACTGTAGAGAAATGAGTCTATGTGGACTCATTCTAGCCTCTGATGGTTGAGTGAGCCCATGTTAGACCGCTAAGCAATGTGTGCACAGCATACTGGAAAAGATGATTTTCATCTTTTTTGGTAAGAGGTGTACCAAGTCACTCTAAAAACAATTACAGAACACAAAGAGCTGTACTACCTATTTCATGACTAGATCACAAATGTGTTGGTATAGAATACTAGATTTTTTTTTTATTTCAGTTCAGTCATAGTGTTGTCTTTCTATTAATTTCCCCACTCTAGTGCATATATTAAGATGATGAATAATCTTGGAAGTAAATCTCTATACTGTAGCATTACAATAAAATACCTAGATTGCTTCTTATGGCAAAGAAAATGTGTGTGTGTGTGTTTGGGGGGGGGGGGGGGGGGGGAAGAGGGGGGGAATGAGAGAAAAAAATAGACAAGTAGCTGGTCTTTACTCATTGTTCTATAAGATGCAGTCACAGGCCATGTTAAGCAAGTAAGTAGTATTAGCATATTGTAATTGTGTGGGCACCTCTGATTTTACAGTTCCCCAGTCTCAGCTGGAAGCTTTGCGTTGGAGTAATGAAACTAGCTGGATCATCATTCAAACTGAAGCTGGGAAAAAGAAGTGTTAAGAGAATACTTCATCCTTGTTAGCAGCTCCTTGAACTAATATTAAAACCTTCTATAGCTTTTTCTCCAATATTTTTACCTTTTTTTCTTCTCAGTCCGCCTAGTTTTCAATATCTTCTTCTTTATAGTACATTTCCTAGCCTATGAAGAAGAATTCCTTATACGAGATTAACATTTAGCAGGCATATTAGAAAATTACTCCTAGATTTATTTATTTATAATGTTTCTGAAATATCCAGATTTTTTTTTTCTTACTGAACATCATCTTGCAAAGCAATCTAATAGAGTTTTTTACATCAGATAACTACATTCCTGACTAGATTAGAATATTTGTTGCAAAAAAATACCATTCAAAGTGAATGTACACATAGTCATATATGAAAGAGAAGGAATAACTCAAGTATATGAACTTCTGTGTTCAACTGCACAGATATTTTGTATGAACTTGTACCATATTGCACCTTGACCCATTAATAACATTTCCATTACTGACAATAAGTTGTGCTGACAGATTCAGGGTGAGGTATGCCCCTTTGGCTGTGCTTCACACCAAAGTAATATACTTGCTTCCCTGTCTATTTGGAGAAGAGAGTGCTATTCTGATTTTCAAGAGAGCTTAGTAGAATTGCATAACCTGAAACTAATTATTCATAATTCAGACTACATATACATAAACCTCCTAGTCAAGGTATTTTGTTTTCAATTTTGGCTTTGTTGGTGGTGGTCTGGTTTGGTTGGTTTGCTTTGGTTTGGTTTTTACCACTGAAAACTGTAGTACCTCTGCCAAGTCAAAGTTACTGTTAGTAGAGGTCTGAGTTACCAAGGGTACGACAATTTTTTTTCTCAATATCTCCCTAGATGTACTAAAGCTTCAATGTAATGTGTAAACGATTTGAGTCAAACACAGTCAAAAGTCTCAGCAGATTTTCATTCAGGTCAATATTTGACATGGATCTGAAAAGAGTGTAAAATTTTGCTAGTTTCCTTGGGTAGGCCAATTTCTAAAATATTTCCCACTCATCTTTTCTACTATTTCTAATAGTAGATACATATATTTCTCCAGAATTACAAAGTATTCTCTATATTTTAAACCATAAATTTAGAAGTCAAGATTACTGTAGAAACTATTTAGTCATAAGTTTTATAGTTCCCTTGAGAATCACTTTGTGAGGATATTTCCCTAGCCCACTAATTGTGATTTTTTTTTTCTAATTTTTCTACCTAAATGTTTCCTGTTTATTCATCAGAATGTTGATTAGCTATTGATTAGATATTTTTCAAATTTTCATTATGATACACATTCTCCAGGTTTATGCTTTCAGCCCATCCAGAACTTTTGCATTACCATCTCTACAATGGTATGTTCCCAGCAGTGGAACTCTACTGCTTAATGCAATGAGATCTTGACGGAATTCAGGACGAAAGAACTTCATCTCAGACAACTGGGAGACATGGAAATCATTGACACCTATTTGTTGTAGACAAAGATTTGATGGAGACCTTTTCAGGTCAGCTGCTTATGTTCTGATTTTGTGCTGAAATGCAGGAATTCTTCTCTAAAATTTCAAATTTTGCAAGATTTTCTCAAACATGCTCAGCAGAATAACTTTTAAAACACATACACACACACATGCTCAAAAAATGCATTTTAAAATAGAACAAACACAGGCTTCCATACTTAAACAAGAGTAACCTGCTACACAAACTGAGACGGGAGAAAAAGCTTCTATGTAATGAGTTTGCAGAAAAGAATCTAGAAGATATGCTGCATCACAAACCTAATAACTACTAGAAATGTTCTGATATCAGGAAAATAAAAGTAGTCATCACCGTGGATCATAAAACCTGGAATATTACATAACGTATCCTTACAGTTCCCTCAGCTATTAGGAAGCATATTGGAAAAATAGATAAATAAATAAATAAACAAACAAATAAGAGATATATTAAATTCTGAGCATAGAAATCACTGGAGAAAGTCCAGAGGAAGGAAATCATAGAATTCTGGAAGGTAGGAACCTGGGGAAGATTTAAAAAACGCTCAGAGAAACAGATTAAGGAAAATCAGAATTATAATTTTTACATATATATAAGATATCTGCATATAAAAAAAAAAAAATGTGAGGCAGCAATCTGCTCTCCACTTTGAGAGAACAGAAAGTGGGATACACTGTGACAATATAGACCCTGGACAGACAAACAGACAGACTCTGCAATGGAGCAGAAGATGGAGCTTTGGATAAAACAACTGAGGGTGTCTGCAAAGCTTTCATCAACAGAGGACTTCTCAAAAAGGTCAGACTATGTCAGGATGATGGGATATATCTGATTCTGTTTTGGGTCAAGCACATGAAATAGCCAGCCACTTGGACTCCCAAAATTAACACTGAACAAAATTCTATCTATGAAGTAAAATGAGTCACACTGCAGAAATTCTAGCTCAAAACACCCAGAAATAACACTGCATACACTTAAAAAACTAACATAAGCTTGCCTGTGTAGTGCCATGCCAGAGTCAACGCACCTTACATTCAGCCCAGCTATTAACCTCCAACACAGCTGCACAATGATAAGGGTAGATGACTTCAACTAATGGTTCTAGGCTGGTCACCAGTAACAGAAGAGTGTATGTATCAGAAGAGTATATGTATAGTTTGAATGTATGCCCTGAAGTCAGATCTCTGAAAAAAAGCTAACTTTGGAACATCAACTTTGCAAACTGGTCCCAGAGTTACCAACAACATGTGCATCAATACCCTGTTATTCTATAGAGATAACCCCACAAGTCTCCTGTCCACACCAAAAAAATAAAAAATAAAAATGATAGTATTTTCCCAAAAAGTAATCTTCCCTAAACAACACTGTATAAAAAAGAAAAAAAAAAGAAATAAAAAGAGAAAATAAACAAAAATAAACAAACTAAAGAAATAAAAAAGCTATTTTCACATTTGTTAGAATTTCAAGCTGTTCTCTGCTGTATTCATTGTGCTGCCATTTTCTAAGTATAGCAGTTCATTTGCATAGTAATTACAAAGTTTAACAAATAACATTAATGTCTGAAAGAAAGTGGTACACTCCATTTAAATTACTGACAGTATTACATTACACATTTTTAACTGCAATTTAAAAATGAAAACTATTCAATCCAAATATGCCATATAGACTCCCAAAGCTCAGCAATATTTGTGTTTTAAGAAGGTAAAACCAATTTCCCAGTCCATTGTGAAAACTCTGCTCTTTAGTGACTTGCAAAACCCTATTCATAAATACTGATTAGGCACTATTTCACCATAGGGTGCAGCATTACTAACACAGCTCCCTTCCCAGGGCCAAACTGGATATGTTAGTATAGTAAATCAGGCCAAATGTCCCTGTAATGCTATACATGAAAGATCATCTTTAATAAATAGATGCTAACTAGGGACTTAGCTCATTTTATTTTTAGTTTCAAGCGTCAAATGCCAGGGACTGATTTAAGGGGAAAAAGCTATGGGCAAGGAATACATAATGTTATTGCACCATTTAAAGAAGAAAAAGCTTGAAGACACAGATCATTTGCTGTGTAGTGTGGTTGGCTGAAAAACAGTAAATAGTGTTGATCCAAGAGATGAATTATTCTGAAAAATAATGGGACACACATGCTATCTCCTACTTTATTGAAAGTGCCAAAGTTAACCACTTTTACAGCTTGTTATGAAAAGCTTTTGTGCTCCTACAGAGTTCTTTGCTCTTTGGACTAGTGTCTCCTACGCAATAGTTAAACACAAAATGATCGGTCCAAAATGTATTAAATCCATTATAACTTCTGGTTTAATTGTAGAATAGTTAGAGAAACAATGTAGAAAATAGGGAGCCCACCGACCATCAGTCATACTTCATGCATGTTATGATCACTAAAGACATAATTAATAGTTCCCTCAATTTTGTCCTGAAACAGTACTTCATAAGGAAAAGAAAATATTTCTTCCAGGATATTTGGGAGCAATTACGTTATCAGAACAGTTCATTGTCCCTGTGATGATCGTCCGTTCAGGCAAGCAATTTGGCAGGCTCTGTGTTGCTTGAGACACGAAGGGTTCTTGAGCGTTTCTCCATACTGGAGACTACAGAGTTCTCAGAGGCCACAAGAAGTTAGATGTACTCTCTCTGCAGCAGCTGTCTTTATATAAAGAGATGAGCAGACACAATAGTTATTGCATACTTTTCCTCTCAGATAAGCTTCTCCTAAAAATGAACAATTACAGAAAGGACAACACAGCTGCTGGTAAACAGCAGTTGTAACGTGGTTGCCAGAAATGTCAATTAGAACTGCAGGAGACACAACATGAACATGCAGAATTGATTATTATTTCAGCTGGAAATATCACCCAATACCATTTATCCTACCTTGATTTCAGACACTCACCATGGATTAGCAGTGGGAAAATACTGCAAGTCTCTGGTGAGGATAGCAGTCTATATTTTTCCACTCTTGGACTTTGTAAAAGCTAGCTGTCATATTTGGAAGGATTATCCCCAATGCAGAATAAGTTTAGGTATGAGTTCATGCTGACTGCCCTCAGAGCTCTCTCCTTTGGCCAAATGCACCTCTGATGGCAAGGTGAGAAGATCCTGGAGAAGATGTTCTGCCTGTATTTCACTATGCTCAAGTTCCTATGCCCTACTGTATACCTTACAAAATATCTTGGCAGAAATTGACAGTCTTTACTGCACTGGAGATTGCACTGAAAAAGAGCACACACACATGCACTGCCCTTTTATAGAGAAACTCATAGCTATGTGTGATCCTGAAAGAGTCTTTGGCCCTTAGAGTACTATGGTTATTTGCTTCTCACATCAAGCCACTTTACTACCAATAATCATAGAATAATAAAATGTCTTGGGTTGGAAGAGACCTTAAAGATCATTTAATTCCAACCCCCCTTCCATTGGAAGGGATACATCCCACTAGACAAGGTAGTCCAAAGCCCCATCCAGCCTGGCCTTGAGCACTTCGAGGAATGGGGCATCCACAACTTCTCTGGCAAACCTGGTCCAGGGCCTCACCACCCTCTAAGTGAAGAATTTCCTCCTAACTACTGATCTAAACCACTCCTCTTTTAGGTTAAAAGCATTCCCCTTTGTCCTGTCATTATCTGACTGAGCAAAAAATTGCTCTCCATCTTTTTGTAAGCTCCCTTTGAGTACTGAAAGGCTACAATGAGGTCTCCCCAGAACTTCCTCTTCTCCGGTCTGAACATCCCAAAATCTCTAAACCTTTCTTTATAGGAGAGGTGCTCCAGCCTTCTGAGCATCTTTATGGCCCACCTCTGGACCCACTCCAAAAGGTCCACATTCTTCTTGTGCTGGGAACCCCAGGCCTGGATGCAGTTCTCCAAGTGGGGTCTCACAAGGGCAGAGCAGAGAGGGACAATCACCTCTCTCAACCTGCTGACTACTCCTTTGTTAATGCAGCCCAGGACACAGTTGGCCTCCTGGGCTTCTGTCACACACTACCGGCTCATGTTGATCATTTTGTCCACCAGAACCCCCAAGTCCTTTCCTGCAGAGCTACTCTCAATGAGTTCTTTTCCCAGTCTGTCCTCATGTATGGGATTGCCCTGACCCCACTGCAGCACCTTGCACTTGGACTTGTTAAACCTCAGTAGGCTCTCCGGGCCCAATTCTGAAGCTTGTCCAGGTCCCTTTGGAGGGCGGCCCTTCCTTCTGTTGTATCGATTGTACCACTTAGGTTGTTGTTTTTTATCCAACTTCCTGAGGGTGCACTTGGTCCCACCATCTATAAAGATATTAAACATCAACAGTCCCAAGACCAGACCCCTGAGGAACACCACTTGTCACCAGCCTCCACTTGGACATAGAACCATTGACCACCACTCTCTGGGTGTAACCTTCAAGCTAACTCCTTATCCACTGAGAAGTCCACCCTTCAAATCCATCTTTCTCCAATCTGGAAATCAGGATGTCGTGTTGGACAGTATCAAAGGCCTTGCATAAATCCAGGTACATTACATCATTTGGTCTTCCCTTGTCAACTGATGCAGTCACTCCATCGTAGTAGGCCACCAGATTGGTCAGGCACAATTTGCTCTGGCTGAAGCTCTGCTGCCTGTCTTGGATCACCTCCTTGTCCTGTATGTACCTTGACAGCGCTTCTAGGAGGATCTGTTCCATGACTTTCCTAGGCACAGTAGTGAGATTCACTGGTAGTTGCCCAGGTCTTTCTATCTTTTTTTTCAAATGGGAACGATGTTTATCTTTTTCCAGTTCACCTGACTACTAGGACTTTTCAAATATGATTGAGAGAGGCTTGGCAACTATATCAGCCAATTCCTTCGGGACTCTGGGATGCATGTCATCAGGCCCTATAGACTTGTACCTGTTGAGTTTCATCAGGTGATCTCATTTATCAGAGGGAGCACACCCTCTCTGGGCTTTCTTTTCTGACCAATGTACCTATAGAATCACTTCTTGTTATTCCCTGCATCCCTTGCCAAGGTCAGTTCCATCCATGCCTTAGCTTTCCTGATCCCATCCCTGCACATCCAGACAGCATCCCTGTACTCCTCTCAGGCCACGTGTCCCTGCTTCCACTGCCTGTGCATTTCCTCCTTGCACCTCAGTTTTACCAGCAGGTCCTTGCTCAGCCATCCTGATTTTTCTGTCTTCCCTGCTTGCTTCATTACACAGGGGGATGCAGAGTTCTTGTGCTATAAGAAAAGCATCCTTAAAGAGTTGCCAGCTCCTTTGTCCCTAAGGATGGTGTTCCAGGAGATCTTGTCCACTAGGTCTTTAAATATCTTAAAGTTTGCTCTCCAGAAGTTCAGTGTCCTAACTTTCTCTTCACCAGGCCCATATTTCTTGAGATCACAAACTCAACCACGGCGTGGTCACTGCAGCCCAGACTGCCTCCAATCTAGTCCAAACCTCTTTAGTAAGTTCCTCTGCACTGGTGAGCCTTAACAAAGCTATGGATATTAATGAAATAAGCTATGGATATCCAATAAATGACAACATTGATGCCAGACCAGTGACCAACATGAAAACATTAAAAATAACAAAAGAAAATTTCCTTGCCAAAGATTTGTTCTTAGCATAGCAAAAATTGCTTTTGCAACCTGAGGTGTTTAGAACACTCTGACATGTCTCTTACAACAATCCTCCCGAAAAAAGGAAGAAGAAAGAAGCCTTCAAAAGAGTCAAGAAATCAGACTGGTGTGATCACTAAACATTACCAACCATGAAAGTTCATTCATTTTCTTATGGTAGCTTCACAGCACTGTGCTGCGCAAGGAACCAAATCCATTGCGTAGCAGAGTTCTGGGACTTCCAGGATTTCCAGTGCAGAATGAAGACATTTCTACAGGGTAATAAGCAAAAGCGTATTGTCTTTTCTGCAGGAAATACGTTCTCCTTTATGTAGGGAAATACATTTGCATTACCTTCATCACATCAGAAATATCAGTTTAGTAGAATAAGGCTTCTTTCACAGAATCATTGAATCATAGATTCTTTGCTTCTTTTCTGAACAGTGATGAAACTGAATTTTTCATCTCCAAATATGAAATTTGTGTGTTATCATGCAAACGTCTGTGATAACACTTCAAAAGTAGTCATATATACTTTATTCTCTTCTTGTAGTGAAGACAGAGCTAATTTTTTTTTTTTTTTTGGTAACACCAGTTGTTCATATGAACTCAGTGCAATTACATTTGATTCATGGGCCAAAATAGACTGTGATGATCAAGAAAGGATTTTTTTTTCTTCTTCTTAGAGACCTTCTAATACACTGCCTATATTAGAGTATATAACTCCAGTGCTTTACTTTGTACTATTTTTGTCTTCAAGCAGAATCATCTTCCACACCTTATGAGTACACAGTGAGGTTTCAGGTAAATTAAGAAAGCTCTGAGAAGAGCTCTGAGAAGGGGAATAATTACTAATATTAGGAAAACACTTAAATGTTTTGATTCAGTTTATCAGTAGACTATTCAAAATATGTTGTTTATTATTGGAGGTGGTTTTGCATCACCTTGGGAAATATCAGCTAAAAGATGAGATAACTCAGCGATTCTGAGATGCCATTACAATGCTACAAAATAGACAAATACCACTGCAAAGCAATATTTGGAACACAAAAGACATTGGATATAAAAAAGATTGACTAACTCCCGTCCCTTCACAAATTTGAGAAGAATCTCATTATTGCCTCTTTTCATATGGAGGAATCAGTGACAAAGTCACTGATTAGTGATTTTGGAGTCACTCACAGCTACGTATCTATTGCTCATTTCCACTGTCAATTATAGCTATACAGAATCTTCTAATGTTTCTTTGCCAGTGGAAACCACTTTCAAGACTGAAGCTATGGTCCATGGTTGTGCATACAGTGAATGCACATACATACAGTCATATATGTCACAAGTTGCTAAAAAAAAAAAAAAAAAAAAAAAGTCATTACAACTTAATCATGCCTACCTAACTGTTTAGAAAGGCTACAAAGGATACAAAGGACAGTCCAGCCTCCTATTATAGTTTATGAGACCAATATACACTTATATTTTTCATGATTTTGAAATACAGCTTTTTCAATTTTAGCAAAATATTATTTTTATTAATGTTACTTGCGCTGTAACACTATACACATCTATAAAAATATTTTTAAAGCAATTTCTTCCCAGGCTTGATAATAAAGGATAAATTCCAATATGCTTGATACTATTTCAAATTTCAAAGGACAAAAAATAACAGCCTTGGCATTGCTTTTGCTGGCATTTGGGTAAATTGACTATATAATGAGTCCTTGGTTGTCCCTAACCAAAACTTTGTCGGACAGGTTCATTTACAATGCTCAGACAGAATGACCTTCCTATCCAGCTTAGAGGCCTCTAGATTGCTGTAAATGTGACCTGACATTTCCTTATGGGCGAAATATTAGATTATATGAAGGAATACAATAACATAATTTTATTTCAGAGTCTAAGTGAAAGTGATGTTCGAACAGATTAAGATGTAAAATTCCTTTGTAAAATTAAATTATTTATAATCTGATGCATGCCCCTTGTTTTATCTGCCATATAATATGATTATTTTATACAGCATAGTAACTGTATTCATTGGTGATGCTGACAAAACAGAAACAGTATCATTACCAAGGGGGTGTCAAGAACAACTGAGGACAGTCATCTTGACATCTAAAGTTTTATCCTTAAAATAGCACTTGCAATTTTTGCTGTATAATGGTATTTTTCCATTAAGATTATTCTTTTTCATCTATACCATTAGTCAAAATCCCCAGGTTTTTAGCAGTCATTTTACAATATTGATGTTTTAAATGACATATTCTCCATATTTAATCAGAAGTTTCACCTAAGCTTCTAATTACTTGCAATTTTGTGCCCGCAGTCACCTGGATTTCCTAGAAAGCCTAGGTACAATTAACAGTGTCTAGAAGTCTAGACATTTTGTAAGTTACTCTCCTTTAGTAATTAAATTCCCAACTGCTATAATTTCTAGTCAGTGAAACCACAGGGCCAAAAATAGAAGTAGTAGTTATTGCATCCAAGATATCTGATATACTTTTTGCTTATTCTCTGTAACTGTTAGGAATCTTACCATATTAAAATGTATGCGGAATTCTTTCTCTTGTAAATATAGTACTGTTTGATGTTTTTTCCACTTTTTTTTTTTTGGTGGTGCTTGAACATGCACAAAACTTCTTTAGAAGAAGCAGCAAAAACAACATAATCAACACAAAATACTATTGTTTTTCAGAAAGTTGCACTTTATTCAATCAATTCAATACTGACATAGACACAAGTCTGAAGACTCTAGTGTGCTTGATGTTTGTGCTCTGTTCTTCTCCTAATGAAAGTAATACACACAAAGAACAAGATAAAAACAAGAACAAGAAACTTAAAGTCCTGACAATGTTGTGGGATAAGCTACTAGGAACAGCTCATCTTTTGACAAACCAGCAGCACTTAGTAACTAAATCTGCTACACAAAAAGATTTCCACAATCCTAGCCATAAGCTCTACTGACAAAAGGAAAAATAAAATAAAATAAAATAAAATAAAATAAAATAAAATAAAATAAAATAAAATAAAATAAAATAAAATAAAATAAAATAAAATAATAAAATAAAATAATAAAATAAAATAAAATAAAATAAAATAAAATAAAATAAAATAAAATAAAATAAAATAAAATAAAATAAAATAAAATAAAATAAATAAAAATAAAAATTCTCTCCTTTTCATCCTGGAGTATTTTTGTGTTAAAACTATTGATTATCAGTGAGCACCCTGTTGTAATTCTGGCCCAGTGATTGTCTTTTTTCCTATACTGTTTTAATGACATGGGCAAATATTTTCCAATAACAAATACTGAGAAAAAAAAAAAAAAAAAAAGGTCAACATAATGGTTTGTTTATCTCAGCCAAACACACAAAAAAAAATCTTGCTTCTTCTCTGAACCTTTATTTCTGTATTTGAGTAACTCTTCTGTCAAGAACTTGTAGGTCATTGTATATATTATTTTAACAAAACAAAACCAAAACAAAACAAAAAAATGAGAGATTTCTAGCAGTACAGCAGGTTTCATGCCCTCCTGGCTAGGGCTGTTCATATTATCCCATCAGCCTTTGGTTCTGACAAATTCATCTTTTTCTTAGAATTTTATTTAATAAATTAACAAGAGCAGCAGACATTCTTAGGAAAGTTTCATTATTCTGAAATTCATTAAAAGATGTTAATGTCTATATCACGAAAACTGAAGTTTCACTTACTGTCCTGTTCATATTATGCTGTAAGACTAAATTCTACATGGAACGCAGAATCACAAAAGCTCTGCATTTTATATTACTTTGCCTAGAAAATCTTGCCGTAACATACCAGGGATTCTCAATGTCAACTGTGAAGTAAGCTGTTACAAGTGAAATGCCACAAGGACCATTTCAGAAAGGGGAAATTGCATTATTTGTCAGCATGACTCAGAGCCTCAAAAGTTTGAGATAAAGACTTTAGTCCACCTATACAAGTTAATATTGCTGTACATTGTCTGTGTACATAAAACAGGTTTGTGAGATCACAGAGCATTTTTCTTTTCTTTCATTCCAGTTGTAAAACACTGCCTGCAAAGTGGTTTCTATATCACATTGCTTGGAAAGGCGAAGGCAACAGCAAAAAGTTTATATCCTTTGTTTCTTACTCCCCTCCCCCCCCCCCCCCCGAAAAAATCTATAATCTGTAACTATATCTATATCATCTATCTACATCTATATCTAATCTATATCTATATCAGCTATATCTATCTATATCTATATATCTACATCTATATCTATCTATCTGAATATATAGAATCATAGAATATCCTGAGTTGGAAGGGACCCATAAGGATCAAGTCCAACTCCTGGCACCGCACAGGTCTGCCCAAAAGTTTAGACCATGTGACTAAGTGCACAGTCCAATCGCTTCTTAAATTCAGACAAGCTTGGTGCAGTGACTACTTCACTGGGGCGCCTGTTCCAGTGCGCAACCACCCTCTCGGTGAAGAACCTCTTCCTGATGTCCAGCCTAAACTTCCCCTGCCTCAGCTTAACACCATTCCCGTGAGTTCTATTACTGGTGTTTACGGAGAATAGGTCAGCTGCCTCTCCACTCTCCCTCACTAGGAAGTTGTAGATTGCAATGAAGTCCCCTCTCAGCCTCCTCTTCTCCAGGCTGAACAGGCCAAATGCCGTCAGCCGCTCCTCATATGTCTTCCCCTCTAGGCCCTTCACCATCTTCATCGCCCTCCTCTGGACACTCTCCAACAGTTTAATGCCTTTTTTGTACTGTGGTGCCCAGAACTGCACACAGTACTCGAGGTGAGGCCGCACCAGCGCAGAGTAGAGCAGGATATATATGTAGTAGTATATGTAGTAGATAGTGTATGACTACAAAAGTGCTAAAGCTCCTAGGAATAGAGTGACATTGCCATTTCCTAGTCAACGAGTTATACATCTCAGGAGTGTCTTTGCAGAGCAGTCTGTTACCTTAGGTTCAAACTTGAAATTCTTTGTGATGATATCAGAACTCATTTTCCATGTAGCAGCAACTTGACCACAGTTTGCAAGAGTAATATTCTGGGAAGCAATTTAAGGATATTATTAAGTACACAAAAATCATGTAGTTCATTAAAGGAGCTTTTCAGGACTAAATCTGGATCATAAGCCCAAATAGCAACATTTAGTCATCTGCATACATAGGTAGTTTCTTAACACTTTGCAGTACTCCAGAACAGAGGATCCCCTTTTACAGCAAATCAGCTCAAAGGGAATAAAAAAAAAAAAAAAAAAAAAAAAAAAGGCAAATAAAACAAAAATATTCTCTTCATGTCCATAATAGTAATAATAAATAGAAACAACCATTATCACAACTCCATTGTATTCCAGCATGTTCATGGCAAATACTTGGCTACCTGGAAAAGCAAGGGGAAAAAAAAACATCTTTTACTACCATTTCGGTATTTTCACATGAAAATGATGTCTCAATCACTTATAACACATCTTAAACATTTAATTGTATTTTTAGAGAGCACCTACATTAGTTCAAAGCAATTTAATTAAAACAGTGGATTTAGTATTGAACAGAAGTGCAAGAAGTACATATCCGGCAGCACATCTATCACATTATTCTATTTCCTTTTCAATTGCACATTCAATTATAGCGCAAGGCCTGCAAATTATCACATCACTAGAACGTCTAAGGAATGCTAGCAGAGCACAGAGTCATTCTGGATTAAAGTTATTTCTACTTCTCTCCATTTCATCCTTTTTACAGGAAATTGTATATGTTTTCCAGTTATATTGGTTACTCTTTTTACACACACCTATGTCTGGTCTCCTTATTGCAACAGATAAATTGTTTTGGAAGGATAATTAATATTGAAACAAGAAGAAAACTGTTCTCCCAAAGCAGGTTTCATCTTCAGCAGATATATATTTTTACATTTATATTTATATCTATAATTATGTCAAATAACTAATAAAAATATAAATATAATAATGATAAATAACAAATATAAATATAAATGTATGTTTATAACAAATGACAAACAATAAATATAAATATAAACAGATAGATAGATAGATAGATACCAAGTTTTTGGAAGAACATGCACAATCCCATTTGAAGATTGTTGTCCCTGTTGCAGAGACAACTGAATATCTTATGAATCATATGTTCCACCACTGCATTTTTAAATTAAATCTATCGTTGATTTGGGTTGGCTAGTTCCCATTAAATATATATATTATATATATGTGAACTTGCAAAACATTCATGCTACGCTTCAGCAGTAGTTACGCCATGTCTGCTATACATGGCAGTACTTTGCAGAAACAATACAGGGTGCTAACCACTGCTTCTGTCCTGCTTGTCTAGCACCAAAAGGGCAAAGGTGCACAGGCAAAAGTGTGGCTCCAGAAAGCAAAGCCCTCACTCTGAGTTGCTTTCAGCTGGTCACCATGGGCTTTTGTTTCTCTTTTTCACACCGACCAGCACAAACTGCTGCTTCTGGCACTAACCTGCAGCAAATGTGCACTTTCTGCAGCAGCAAAGTCATGAGAAATGCCATCACTCCCTTGGTTTCCAGATATGCCCATCCCCAAGCTGCCCAAACTGTACCATCAGAGACATGATGCCAATGTTGTGCTAAACCAGTGTTAGATAACCAATGAAAACCAGTAGTTGACCTTGTGTTTAGCTTGGAATAAAAGTGTGTAGTTACTAGAAAGTGGGTGCCAGGCTATAACAAACCCATTCATCCTGAAGGAACATGTTTGTTTATTCACCACCTGGCAAAAACGGGAACCATAAGGATTTGGCATTTACATGTGTGATTTTCTTACATATGTAGATGGAAATATTTCTAATGTGAATATGTTATCTCTACTTGTTGGAGTTTTGTTACAACAATTTAGTGCTTTAGAAGAAATTTATTTCTTTGTGATGCAATATAGTGTATGTAGATTTTCAGCTTAGCTTTCTATTTTTAAAATCCCTTTTAAAACCTTCCAATTGAAACTATTAGCAGAAACCTGTCTTCAGTCTGTCAAAAATACTCCATTTCAATGATATAGTGCATAAAGCTTCAAAGATTTTTATATATGACTGCAATCAGTCTAAGTAATAACATTACACACTATTTTCCATTCTGATTGAAATTACCACAAAAGAGAAAAATGGTTTTAGTATTAAAAGCATGGGTCAGCTCCCTGTTTTAGTGTAGACTGTCATTTGTAAAGGCTAAATAGTCATTAGCACAGTGACAGAGTAATAATTAAATTAGATTGCCGTTTTACAGTATCACTCAAACACACACACATGCACACACACACAAAAAAAAGAAAAAAAAAAAAAAGAGCCATAGCATCATTATTGTTTCCTCTCTTTGCATTAGCAAAAGTTATTTTCAAATTATATTCCTTTTTTTCTCTTAATGTCAGGTCAACAGACTCACAGATATAAAACAAAGCAAGGACTGTTAATTTATATTTGCAAATTGAAGAAATTTATAATGAAAGTGTATTATAAATTAAAAAGTGAGTACCCATTATAGTTTTTGAGGAATTTGGAAATTCAGAGTAGGAGAATCATATAAAACAAAATTATAATTTAATAAGTATAATGGTAAACAAGATCTATTTAAAATCAAAATGGAAATATTTTGATCTAAGCAATTTTTTAAATGGGAAGCTTTACAAGAAGTAAAAAATCTGTCCCAAACGTACAGCCTGATACCACACAAGGGCAAACATTTTAGATGACACATGGTGGTTCAACTCATAATGCCAAGAGTTGGAACAAACACAAGTAAACCTTTTTGTTAGGTAATAAGCAGAGATTATGAATAAATTATGTCAATATTTGGATTCCATATACGTAAATAAGGATGAAAAAGAAAAAAAAGAAATAAAATCAATATCAAGATTGCATAGTTACTTTGTTAGAAAAATGTGTACAGCATAGTAGAACAATTGTGTTGGTAAACATAAATCTACAAATTTACTTCATATTTTACAATCAATTGCTTTTGCAATATTTCTTTTTCTTCAAGGAGAGACCAAAATATCTTGACCAACATTATAAGAAAACTATTAGAAAACTTCAAAGGCATATCATTAATATTTATTTGAAAGAAATGTAATTCAGAAATAAATTAACACTCATGGAAACTTATAGCTTTTGCTTAATCTCATTCATTCATTCATTCATTCATTCTTCAGCTCTGTTTGGGTGCCATTGCTAAGGTGACAATGCTAAGGCTAAAAGAATATTTTTTTCCATACTATAATTTGTCCTGTAGTCTCCTTGCCAACACTTATGTCTGTATTTGTGGTTTCTCTAGCTCCATTTTCTTCATTGCATCCAGCCTATGGAAATTTACTGGTGCTGGGATAAATTGAGACTGAAAGTCCCTCTTCAGAGATAAACACAAAGTCACTGAGTCATTGCACACAGGTAGTATAATTCCTGTTGTAGATTAAGTCAATTTTCTGCAGGAAGGAGCTGAATTGAAAGGTTATTGCAAAACAGTGAAAGAACACTATTCTGCAAAATTTTTATGACTTCCTAAATATTATGCTTCTTTCTTCTGAGACATGTAACATTCCCGTCAAAAACAAACTACTTTTACATGACTTAAACTACTTGCAAGTGATTTGCAGTGGTTAGTGTTGCAGCGAGGGAAAGGATATCAAATCAAGCCAAGCCATTGTTATAATTGATTTGTAAATGAAAAGTGATTATTATAGAGCCTTATATATACAAATATATATATTATAAATATATACATATGTATAAAACAGAAAGAGAAATGGGTTGAAAAAGTCATAGTAACAAGTACAGTGAATATATTTAAAAACAAACAAAAAATAAACAGCTTATTTGCCTTCCAAATAAAATAAAATAAAATAAAATAAAAATAAAATAAATAAAATAAAAAATAAAATAAAATAAAATAAAATAAATAAAATATTAAATTAAATTAAATTAAATTAAATTAAATTAATAAAATAAGGGGGAAAATCTGAAATGCTGGAACAGTAAGAGAAAAATCATTTGTCTCTTTTGGTTTGGGTAATTTATGCAATAAGTTAAAGGAATGTTAAAGGAAGATGGTCTAAGAGTTGAAGAAAACAAGTTGCACGTGAACAAAACCTTTCCCAGGAATGGATGCCAGGAAAATTGGGAGATGAAGACTGCAGGTACATAAGAGCTGTCATGAATTTGGCCTGAAGGTTCACATGTAAGGCTTTACTACCCATCCATTTTTTACTCCACACTGTAAAGCCTTTTTTTTCCCCCAAGTTTTGTCCACATTTCCTGCTATCCTTTTGCTCCTACTCACCACCTTGCCTTGCTATCTGACAGCCTTCACTGACTGCAGTGCAAGCTACACAACAGTGGCAGCATTTTGTGCATTTTTCACACAGCTCTAGTATTTCTGGTCATTAATAAAAGTCTCTGCAGACACACAGTTTAGAGCAAGTGCTTAGGCAACATATTTACAAGACGATCACATTTATGCAGCTATAACTGCTTCCCCTGCTCTCTCTCCTGCCTCAAAGGAACTATCACTCACACAAGAGTTCATCTTTTGCATAAAAATCATTGACAAGATGTAGGGGCATTAACCAGACTGTTTGCCAAGTAATTATGTAAGCTACCTCAGAAACATGGGGAAAAATAAAACAAGAGTTTCCAGATGGTACAAACTTTCTCTTTAGCCATTAAAATTAAAAGGCAAATTAGGAATATGTGTGCAGGTGACATTACTATATTGATTTACATGACTAGAGACCTGTAATTTGGCCAGAATATACTGAAATTCTCATCTTTTTTTTTTTTTTCAAATAAGATGAGATCCACTAGCACCAAAACCTCCTTCTGAAAAGAGATGTTCTGTAGAAGTCTCCTTCAGCAAACACATTCAGAAAAACCTGTGACTGAACAACAGAAAGTCTGAGTGCTCTCTTTTTCTCAAATCCAGACCACTTTTATGTGTTTAAAATCAGGTACCCCATACACTACAGAGATCTTCAAAATCACTAGCCAAACTGTAAATTGTGATCACTGAAAGGAAAGTTTAAGGAAGATTTTAACATGGGTTGCTCTTGTCTTTATTTCTGACTCTTCTATGAAGGTGAATCCAGGCTTGCTGCTTTTACAAAAAGGCTGTAATAAACCACATCAGGGGGTAGTTTTCCATGTGTGTAAATGTATTCCTAGTTTAATGGATGAACCTCAACAGATTGGGAAGTTGTGTTGAGATAAGTTTCCATCTGTTCAAGAAAGATATTTTCAGTGAAGCTCAGTTTCAACATAGGCATTTAAATACAGAGGCTAGATTTCCAAATGCATTCAAACAGTTTTAATCAGTGTGCCTCCATAGGCAAACAGCAACTGTTCTGGAGGATCGACTGTGCCAGAGATTAATTTGCGTCCTCCTATTTGATTCCTGCTGGGTCAAAACAACCCCATACAGCAGTTTAGGCTTGGGGAAGAGTGGCTGGAAAGTTGCACAGCAGAAAAGAACCACAGGGTGCAGGCCAGCACATGAACACGAGCTAGCCGTGTGGCCAGTGTGCCCAAGAAGACCAATTCCATCCTGGCCTGCACCAGAAATGGTGTGGCCAGCAGGATTGTGGAAGTGACTGTCCCCCTGTAAGCAGCTCTAGCGAGACTACACCTTGAGTGCTGTGTTCAGGTTTGGGCTCCTCACGACAAGAAGGACATCGAGGTGCTGGAGAGTGTCCAAATAAAGGCAAGGAAGCTGGTGAAGGGTCAAGAAAACCAGACTTCTGAAGAGCATCTGTGGGAGCTGGGGTCACTTAGTCTAGAGAAAAGATGGGAGATTGTTCTCTACAGCTACCTGAAAGGAGGTTGCAGTATAGAGGGTGTTAGTCTTCTTTCTCATCTTGTTGATAAATGATAGGACACAAGGAAATGGCCTCAAGGTGCACGAGGGGAGATTTATATTGGACATTGGGAAGAATTTCCACACAGAGTGGGTGGTTAAGCATTGGAACAGGCTGCCCAGAGAGGTGGTAGAGTCACCATCCCTGGTGGTATTCAAGAGATGTGTGGATGTGGTGCTTAGGGATGTGGTTTAGTGGTTGACTTGGCAGTGTTAGGTTGATGGTTGGAACTCATGACCTTAAGAGTCTTTTCCAACCTAAATGATTCTCTGATTCTATTTAAGAGTGGGAACCCCTGAGAAGCAGATCCAGGAGCTTTCTGGTCCTGTGAGCTGTCTGCAGTCTCTGAAGAGGCAAATGTAAACATAGGCAAGTCTTGAGAGACTTTGCCTTTTCCCTACTGAGCAAAAAGCAGTCTCCTGCTCTGCATAAAATACTCTGTGTTTCATTTTCTGATGTCTAAATCTGTCATCACTGCAGCCACTGACACTAGGAATTAACATGCAAGTATGTTCTGCAGTTGTTATGAAAAGTATATTATTGCTTTAGTTTGTTTATTGCAGTTCAGGACTGCATAGTACAGCAAAAGCTTTTTCAAATTCCCCTGTTGCAACTTTTGCATCTGCAGATACTGCAGGGTGAGACTATGTTGTGAAATTCCTGTCAGAGAGCACAGCCTGCTTTAGCAACTGCTTTAGGGGTATTTTCAACGTGTCTTTAGTGCTCATGGACCTGAAAACCTCACTAACATGTTAGGATTCAAATTAGTGATTCCTTTGAAAAGTCCTCTTTGTGCGAATTAAAATGCTTGGATTTATTTATTGTGAATGAGTAAGCCAAAACTACCAATAAGTATAGCACGTATCTACAAAGTATCATGCGCTCATGTTATGCACTGAGAAGCGGCATACTCAATAACTGGGATTACCGAGTCGGATCTGAGAAATCTAGATGTTATCCTAGCTCTGCCATGGTTTACAGTGTGATTCTTGGACAATCCTTCTCATACTTCTGTTTTCTTTTTTTTTTCCTTCTTTTTGTCGTAGTCATTTAAAATATAGTATCTCCCAAGACATATACCTTCTCTCTTTTTGTGTTCATACAGCTGTTAGCACAAGAAGCTATGATCTTAAAAGAAATATCGAGATTTGGATTGCTTAAACTGTACTGATGCTGTAGTACACAAAAAGAGGCAATAGAATTTTCTGATTGTCACAAACTCAGGAAGCATTTCTTGGGTAAGATGATTGTATTAACTATTGCTGAATAAAGTTAGAAGTGCAAAGAGGATATTTTTATACTTTGGGATTTGATACAAAGCAGTTTGTTGTTTTTTATATCCCAGATACATTCCTCAGATCACAAATAACTTTTGTCCATCTCAGTACAAAAACTGAGATTCCAAACCCTGAGGAAAGAAAAGTATTCTTTTCTGTTACAAGTATTTATATTTTTATTTTTGTAGTTAAATGTTTTAGTCTGTGCTTTTTACTCTCTGTTTACACTGGAAAAATGCTCTGGATCATCCATCTTAAAGAATCTGGAAATCTCTAATTTCAGATTATGATCACCATGAGCAGAATCCTACCCCTCAGTGATACACTAACCAGCCAGCAGCTTATTTATAATGTACACTAGTAAATGGCAATCTGACTTTTTTTATCCTTTTTTTTTCTTTTTTCTTTTTCTTTTTTTTTTTTTTTTTAATAAGAATATTCCAAGCCAAAAATAAAAGCCTGTATTTTCACACTGCATCTATCCAGTGGGTTACTTTTGATTTCCAAAAGGGTAGCAAAACCAGGAAAGTCTCTTGGAGCAAACTGCACTAGTCTAACTTCAAAACCGGGGAATGAGCCTGAGGTGTAGTGTAGACCCATGTCTTAAATAATGTTACCTCTATACCAACATCAGCTGAGTCACCACCAACACCAAGTGGAAGGTAAATTAGCCTGCACTGACCTGCAGTTTGGCCCGCTCACCTATATCTGCATCATTATCCAGGCCACTACAGTGCCTTATATATAACACTTTAATGTTTCAATTGGATGTTTTACTTCTACTTTAAATAACACATTTTTCAAAATGAATTTATAACACAGGTTTTGCCTGTTACAGAAAACTGAGGTGCTTTAATGATACTGACATTTTCAGAAAGGGATTATTGGCTTAGTGTAGATTCTTTATACCAATACAGAAGTTCTTTACCTGCCATAGCTAACCCAGTACAGGAAGGAGAATAACCTATACAAAGACAAATCAGTTTTGAATATCTATAAATACCCCTATCCTCAAGATTCAAACTGCGGCAACTTTAAGGTTCAAAAAATAATTTCATATTTGTTTGAATCTGTACTAAAAAGACTAGGTTTACTGATTTTCTTTTAGCTAAATCAAAAACTAAAAAAAAAAACTAAAAAAAAAATACCCTGACATTTTTAAATAAGAATCACTGTTAAGATTTGCACTATTTTGACTCAGTCTATTTTTTCAAAACAGTAAATTTCAACTGCAATAACGTTTCTTCCATATATGAAGGGTTACCTCCTGGGCTAAAGTAAACCTCTTTTCCCCTATCTCCTTCTGTTATTCCCAACTCTCTTAGGAAAATAAGATGAAAATCAGGACAATATAAGTCTCCTTTTTTTCAAAGACTTCTCTGAGAAACATCACAAAAGATAATATTGCATGTAAAGTTTAGTTCTCCCAATATCTTTAGTTTATGTATGGGATTAAGTTTGAGTAAGTTTTGCTTATGTTCTTGAGTAAGATTTGCTTATGTTCAGGAATATATAATATCAAACATCACATCGTTGGTGGTTTTCACTCTTTACCCTTAGTGTCCATGGAATTGCATTGCAACCTCACATACATAAACATCTGAGAAAATCACGATTAGGTCAGACTAAACCTGGCAGGTGGATTTGACAAATGAAGGGGAATACCAACCCTGATCATACGTATAATTGTCATTTAGATCTTCTCTGGCAACCCATCCAAACTCTTCGCTGTCTCATGCCCTTGTGGTCTGGCATGACCAAGGTGCATTACATTAGCACACAGCAAAATTTAACCCCCAAGCAACTCTAAAGGTACGCAAAAGCCTGAAGAAGCTGAAGGGAACAGAACAGTCACTAGTAGTCCTCATGGTCTATTTCCCCGAACTCATGCTCTATTCCCTCAAAGCCTGACCTCTGAATTCTCAGGTCGATGGTTCTGAGTAGGCCCTGGTCCACCTGCATCCTCTACAGGCATCATCCATGTTACTTGGCCTCTTCCAAACATCTCTGCAGAATGCTCCGTTAGTGATGATGGATAAAGTATCCAATCAGTAGTTTGTCACAGCAATTTTGTCCCTGCATGCAGCCCCTGCACATCTGAGAGGCATCTGAAGAGCAGCTCAGAAGCTTCGCACACCTCAACAGTGAACACAGACACATACTGCATCTGCTATACTCCCATGTTTTTTTTCCCATATTGACCTTCCCTAAAGCTTTGATTAACTACCAATTTTTGTGTAACGTGCTGCTTCTCCTGCTGAACTGTGGTGGAAATACAGGCTGCTGCAGTTCATCTCCAGCAAGGCGCTGTCTGAGTCACTGGTCCCAATACACTTATGCTGGCGTCTACCCTTGGCAAAGGCGTTTGTGTCATTAGCCTCATGCAAGGCTTTAAAATGTAAAAATAATTGCAGCTTAGTGACTTAAAGGTTCTGCAATTTATAAAAGAAAGACATAAAGAAATACCAGAGCTCTGAGGGGAGGGGAGGGGAGGGGAGGGGAGGGGAGGGGAGGGGAGGGGAGGGGAGGGGAGGGGAGGGGAGGGGAGGGGAGGGGAGGGGAGGGGAGGGGAGGGGAGGGGAGGGGAAGGGAAGGGAAGGGAAGGGAAGGGAAGGGAAGGGAAGGGAAGGGAAGGGAAGGGAAGGGAAGGGAAGGGAAGGGAAGGGAAGGGAAGGGAAGGGAAGGGAAGGGAAGGGAAGGGAAGGGAAGGGAAGGGAAGGGAAGGGAAGGGAAGGGAAGGGAAGGGAAGGGAAGGGAAGGGAAGGGAAGGGAAGGGAAGGGAAGGGAAGGGAAGGGAAGGGAAGGGAAGGGAAGGGAAGGGAAGGGAAGGGAAGGGAAGGGAAGGGAAGGGAAGGGAAGGGAAGGGAAGGGAAGGGAAGGGAAGGGAAGGGAAGGGAAGGGAAGGGAAGGGAAGGGAAGGGAAGGGAAGGGAAGGGAAGGGAAGGGAAGGGAAGGGAAGGGAAGGGAAGGGAAGGGAAGGGAAGGGAAGGGAAGGGAAGGGAAGGGAAGGGTAACTATGTAGCAGAGCACAATTTTATACCTTTATTCATGATGATACTGGAATTGCTGTAATTCATCAATCTGTTATCAACCTGTACATTTATAAAACAAATCAGGATTAGAAAATCGTCTGTTTATAAAAAATTGTTCATTTAGCATGCAGCAGCGAACAACGGACAGATCTTTATCAGTTATAAAGTATGATTTTCTTCAGATTACAGAAATGAAATTTGCATCCCTCTGAAGATTTTGTCTACCCTTCTCTCATAAACTTTTGCATTCTCATTTAGAGTATTAAAGCAATGCAACCTTAGAGGTACATAAATATCAGTTTTGATATGTCTTTCCTTCTTGGACCTTTATTTTCAGAGAGTATAAACCTAATAATGAATACAAGTGGTAGTTTTGTATTTATACCTAATCAATGCTTGTCAAGTGACAAATCACACCTCACTGCACATGAAAAAAGTGGTATGTAAACAATCCTTTCCAGAAAAAAATAAAAATAAACCAGTTTTTCCAGTGGTATTTTTTCCAGAATGGAAACTGAAATCAGAGTAGAGCTAAAATATGTAGTTTCCACATAAATTACTCGCAAATCTGGTTTTAATGACACAGGGACTTAGGCAGTGATTCCAGGTCATTTATTTCCCCTGAAATCATGGAATAGTTAATGACTTCATAAGTCTAGAAGTAATGTGATTTGGGTAATTTAGACTTTTTAAAGAAAATTTAACATCTAATTCCCTGCTGATATGGAGTATTTACAACATGAACCAATTTTATCAAAATCCAGTAGGGAGATGGAAGAAGAGAAAAAAAAATAAATCTCATAGCTTTGTAATCTTGCTTTTGTAGGTTCTGAATGCTTGTGAGGACATATTTGAAAAAGTTATGAGTGGTCATTAAGATTTCTTGCATGTATGTAGTACAGACAGTGGTCACTTTTCCTCTATTCTTTGCCCTTTCTGTGCACACAGAGCACCAGGAACATTTCTCCAGTCAGTCTCAGTCTGAACCTAACCCTGTACTTCCTCAGGCCTGGACTAATATCAGCTGAAGGCTGCTCTGAAAGCAGCAGCCAATGTCTCTGAGGGTAGGGCTGCTGTCTGAGAGGGACGAGGACAGGGGTAGGTGGTGGCTGTCAGGTCCCCATGCAGTTGGGGCAGGAGCAATGTACAGTTCTGACCCGGGCAAGCAAAGCACCAGTGGTGATGCTAGTGGGGCTGGGGGAAACTCTGGGGCAAAGGGCCTGGGTCCTTAACCCAGTTCCAGTGGTTTCAATAAGATTTGTGTTGTGCTTCAACTAATAAGCAAATACTTTTCACTAAGGATGCCAAATTAAGAACATTTCTGGAGGTCTAATTTTACCCTTTAAAAGTTTTCATGCGACTGAAACATAAACTTCTGAAAAGGTAAGTTTGAAAATAAGAAATTTGTGATGCATGTCTTCTGCTTATTAAGTTTTCCTATTTGGAAAATATTTACTACATTGTATTACAGCTAAATTAAATATGGTGAATGGATATCTCCCGAAAGGATAAACTAAATTAAACCAGGAAGAAACCAAATCTAATTATATCACATGCAGTATAATCAAGCAGCAGGAATTCTTTGTTCTGATTCAGTACTTTGAGTTTGGTAAAACTTACATTTCATCGATTAGAATATATTTTTTTCCACTTTAAGCCAAAAAGGCTGGCACAGAAAGCAATAGAAGACAAAATATCTTTCATATTTTCCTACATTTTAAATGCAAAGGACATATATCAATTAACAAAAAAGTCTAAAACACGAGCCAGTAGATTATACTATGTATTACACTCATTCTGCAACATCTACTTGTGTAAATTATTGGAAATACATATATATATGATCTAGTTAATAACATTACATTTTAGCTTTAACAATCCATTAAGCTTTAAAATATGTCTCCCTTTACATCAGGTAGGTACGAAAAACTGGTACATCAGGTAGGTATAAAATACATTGCAACATACCTATACTCTAGAAATGGATACATAAATAGACAGAAAAAGATGCGGTAAACAAGAAAAGCTATATTGAATATCTTGCAGGAAAAGTAAGTAATACAACAAGAATATTAAATCTTAAAAGAAATGGATATAAAAGGAAGATGCAAATCTGTGCCACTTGCAGATTAGAATGCACACATCAAACACAGCCTTAAGTATCTGAATATTTTTGGTGTTTTTTGACCGTAGTGTTTTGGGCAGGGTCACTGGAATGACACAAGACAGGTTGCACATCACTCTGAAGTGCCCAGAGTCTGCCTCACCCATCCAGGGCCGGACCTGAATTTTTGTGTTTCTGAATTATTCTATTTGCACATTCATTTCCCAGAGCATGTCCTCTCTCCTTGCTCTGTTAGAAGATAAGAGTATTTAATCCACAGGCATGCTTTGTAAGACCTCATTGTATGTGATGGTAACATGGGTTTCCTCACTACTTCTGCTACTTACTGTGCAGTAATGCACACATTTCCAACGTTTCATCTTTTGGAGCTGATCAGCAAAGGAAGGGTTATTTTTCATGACATTTTAAGCAGCAGAGACACTGTACACAGAACAGTAGCCGATAGTGAGACTTAATTAAACATAGCAACAGTCAAGTATTGCCATGCTAGCCTATTGGCAGATAGTATCACTCCACAAGTATCTGTCTCCAGTGTACTTACTTATCCACCTACAAAAAATACTCCATTTGAATGGATCTGAGCTTACAGATTGTCTTCAAGGACTGAAAGAATACGAAGCTTTCCACAAAAATATCCAACACATGATGTCTTGCAATACTCTTGGGAATGCACAGTACATGAATTCAATCTAACTATGAATGAATGGTGAGAAAACAGGCAAAAATGTAATAATATACAAAAACATCAAACTGCACCCATTCCTAAATCTCATAAATATGGAATAGCTCAACAACTTCTAATCCTCTGGTTTACAGACTAGAAAAGGTAGGATAGTTACTACACGTTCCTTTAAAGAGATCAGCACTTATAGCTTCTTTAATGGAAGGGTAGTATCAGTTTACAGGCAACTAAAGAAACTAAACAACAGTCAGTGGCAGCAGTATTCTGGATGTTTGTTTATGCATGCTTATACTGGTAATGGACTGCTCATATATACATGTAAAATATGTGAGTGGATGATAAAAACCATTGTTATCATTTAGGTCTGTTAGTATTAGAGGAGTTTGACAGTTATCTGGAATGAAATATATATATATATTGCCTAATGCCTTCATCATTGTTTCATTGTTAAATAACACGCTCAGCATAATCCCATACCCAAATGAAATCATTGAAAAAATTTTACTTGTGGTAGTAAACTAAACTTAGTACTTAGGAACTCTCAGATAAACCATTTTTTTTTTTTTTTTTACTCCTAGAACCACCTCCACTAGCTGCTGACATAAGTGGAATAGATTTACTGAATGAATGTACACATCACTTTAAGAGACTGGACAAAAAAAATATATATATATACGATATAGCTCTATTAATGTGTATTAGTTAATATAATATGGGGTTAGGGTGTATAATATAACTACACGTCTTGTTATAAATGCAAATTTCTGTTAATTTAGTTTCAAGGTACTTGCAGAAAATGACTATTACCACTCATTTTGACTTATTATGGAGTAGAAATATCATAACCGAAACTCCTCTTCTTGATGGGGCACACTATTTCACTTGCAGCACATCAGTTTAAAATACTTACATCAGCAGGGTGAAAAAGTGGCAGCTAGATGTCAGCAAGCTTATTAACGTATATAATATTCACCTCTGCAAAAGGAACTGCTTCATATTGTCTGTGAATTTGGGGTTGGTGGTGCCAATTCTCATTCTGAACTTTTTTCATGAGCACTAGTTATACTCCACCAAAGTATCACTGGTGGTCTGAGAAGTCTCAAGACTCTATTGTAGCTCTGTGATTTAGAACAACGTAGCTCAGAAGTCCCATCCAGCCTGGCCTTGAGGATTTTCAGGGATGGGGCATCTACAATTTCTCTGGGCAACCTTTCTTTCTAATGTTGTAGTGGGTTTACATGGCAAAGTTTTGGTAGCAGGGGGCCATAGGGGTGGCTTTTGTGAGAAGAATCTAGAAGGTGCCCCATGTTAGGTAAAGGCCCCACTGCTGACCAGAGCCGAGCCAATAAGTGATGTTGTTTTGCGCCTCTGTGAGAGCATATTTAAGACGGAAAAAAAAAAAATGCTGTGCCACACAGCAACTGGGAGAGTGAGAGGAGTGAGGAACAGCCTTGCAGGCGCCAAGGTCAGTGAAGATGGAGGGGGAGAGGTGCTCCAGGTGCTGGAGCAGAAGTCCCCTGCGGCCTGTGGTGAGGACCATGGTGAAGCAGGCTGTCCCCCTGCAGCCTATGGAGTACCATGGTGGAGCAGGGTTCCACGCTGCAGCCCGTGGAGGAGACCATGGTGGAGCAGGTGGACCTGCACCGACGGAGGCTGCAGCCTGTGGAAGACCCCTGCCGGAGCAGATTCTGGGCTGGACATGTAGCCCGTGGAGAGGAGACCACGCAGGAGCAGGTGACCTTGCAGGAGCTGCTGCCCGTGGGGGATCCAGGTTGGAGCAGTTTGCTCCTGAGGGATGGACCCCATGGTACGGACCCATATCTGGAGCACTTCTTGAAGAGATGCTGACTGTGGGCAGCCCACGCTGAATCAGTTCAGCAAGGACAGCATCCCGTGGGAGGGACCCCACAGCACAGGGGACGAGAGTGACCGAGAAGGAGCGGCAGAGAAGCAGCGCTATAGACTGACCATAACCCCATTCTCCTGTTCCCCTTCGCCACTCAGGGGGAGGAGGTGGAAGAGGGCAGATGGGGGGGAAGGTGCTTTTGGTTTCTTTCCTTTGTTTCTCACTTCTCTAACTTGTTAGTAATAGGTAATAAATCTTACTGTCTCCCTATGCTGAGTCTGTTTTGCCCATCACAATAATTACTGTGTGATCTCCTCGTCCTTATCTCAACCCTTGAGCCCTTTTCATTGTATTTTCTCCCCATTCCTCTTTGAGGAGGGGGAGTGAGAGAGTGGTTGTGGTGGAGCTTGGCCGCCCACCCGAGTAAAACCACCACAAATGTCTAACTTAAATCTATCTTCTTTTAAAATCTATCCTTTTTAAGATATTCGGATGGTTTACCTGCATTCTGTTGAGGCTTTCTAAAGACCCTTTATACAAAAAGCAGTGAACAGGATCCAGGTTTGACACTCAAATTCAATCAATATGAAAAATAAAATAAAATAAAATAAAATAAAATAAAATAAAATAAAATAAAGTAAAATAAAATAAAATAAAATAAAATAAAATAAAATAATAAAATAAAATAAAATAAAATAAAATAAAATAAAATAAAATAAAATAAAATAAAATAAAATAAAATAAAATAAAATAATAAAATAAAATAAAATAAAATAAAATAAAATAAAATAAAATAAAATAAAATAAAATAAAGGTGGACATTGAGGAGGGAAATATCAACAACAGTACACTGATATTATGGCCAACAAATAGTCTTGTTTTTAAAAACAGCAAAATAAAGCATATTTTCAATGTATAGTCAGTGCACATAACAGCCCAGTTCCATTGATCACTTAGCTACTTATGACATGCTGTAAATATATGACAGGGCAAGGAGGTACAAAAGAGTAAATGAAAACTTTTATCAGCTGTGCTGACTTTAGCAGAAGAATCTAATCTGCAATCAAAATGGGTTCTTTTAGATCAGGTTATGAGAGGAAAAAAGTGTATTACAGGGATTATACTGCATCTACTTTTCATATCTCCTCACTAAACTGACAAAATTAATGAATAGATCAGAGATGTTGCTGCAGTCTTATTGCAAGTCTACCACACACAAGCAACCTTGCGCATCTAGTGCTACAAATTGGTAACATTTGCCTTGTCAGAAATGAGAAGAATTATTTTAGAAATCCTATAGAACTAGATTTGGGGGGATTTATTTTTGTCTTAATACAAAATAAAACGTATTTTCTTCTCACAGTTTTTTGCTGAGTGCTTCTTGCTGCATTTTTGAGAGGGTCTTCTAGCTAGTCCACCAAACACGAGTTAATCTTCTTATGCAGCATTATACATAAGACGTCTCCTACCCCCAAATTAGGTGAAACTTAGAGCCCCAGGATACAGAAAGTCATCTCATTTGACTATGTATCCCTTACCAAATTATTTGAATTACTTAGAGCTCTTTTTTTCATAGAAATTGAAGTCAGAATGGACTATCAGACTATGTCTCTTAACTTCCTTAGTATGCTACTGTTATAAACCCTCACACAAGAGTTGTGCACTGTAAATGCTGAGATGAATTTAGTGTATTATAAATTTATCATAAGGATAATTATCAGTTAAGGCTGTTCAGAATTTTCCCCACTCAGGCACCATCAGACCCAGTTGCTAAATGTTAAGAACACATGACCTGGACAAGCTTGAAAAGTAGGACCACATGAACCTAACGTGCTTCAACAAGTCCAAGTGCAAGGTGCTGCACTGGGGTCAGGACAATCCCAGACATTCATACAGACTAGGATAAGAACTCATTGAGAGCAGCCCTGCAGAGAAGGACTTGGGGGTTCTGGTGAATGAAAAGATCAACATGAGCCAGCAGTGTGTGCTTGCAGCACAGAAGGCCAACTGTGTCCTAGGCTGCATTAACAAAGGAGAGGCCAGCAGGTTGAGGGAGGTGATTGTCCCCCTCTGCTCTGCCCTTGTGAAGCTCCACTTGGAGTACTGTGTCCACAGCAGCAGGTCCAGGCACAGATCCTGACCGACTGCTCAGAACCAGTGAGACCATACCAAGATTGCAGGGTCCCAGACTCGGCTACTGGCACAGGAGCAAGTCTAACAGAGGGTCCTTGATATGGGCAGGGTTGGAGCATAGGTTGTATTCTGTGAGGTTTAGAGCACTGGGCTGATTCAGCTTGGGAAATAGGAGAGAAGAAGGTGAAGAAGACAAGGATGGAGGTGTGGGGTGTTATTAATGTCCACAACCTGAAGGAGGACTGCAGTATGGACAGAACTTCGGGGTGGGCCTCAGAGCAGCTGTGAGGTCTCCATCACAGGAGATGTTCAAACCTTGATTGAATGAGATCTGAGGTCCCTGCATATATATACGGTGATTATAAACCCTGCAAGAGCCTCTGCAGCAATATGTTTTCCTGCTATTTGACCTCCTACTTAACAGAATAACCATTTTCTAATGCTGAGCCCACACAAGGTTGCTAGACGTCAAGAAACAAGGAAAATTAAAATGACCACTCATTACTGATATGTTAAATACATTATGAGGAACTACATGACAAATGCCAAAAAGCATGAGATAAATACATATTTTAAACCAAAAATAATTAATGTTTCTTGCTGCAGAGTTTTGGAAAGAAAAATATTTAGTCATTCAAATACAAGTCAGTCTTCTCCTCAAGCTTCTTGTAAATCAGTCTTTCATGTGAAAACAGGTTTTCAAAATTTCATTTTCTTATAGAGAGCTAAATGTAGACATTTTTATGTTATTTTCTTCAACACATTATTGAACATGATTTTGGAAATAAATGTTAGATACAGTTGTACACAATGAACTTCATCTTACTTGCAATCTAATCATTGTTCTTAAAATAAACCACATGTTGCTCACAGAATTTGGCATTTCTAGGTAAAGTCTGCCCAGCGTTAATTTATAGAGCAAGCTGTTGTGTCTCTAGATAATATACAGATTCTTTAACTGCACACATTTAAAGTAGATTTTGAAAAGTCCTCTTAGGGAGAGAAAGGAGAAAGAAAAATGAGACTTTTTTTTTTCATTTGTTATGCTGGATGTGAGTATAGTTTGGACTGTATCACAGCTGTACTATTCAGTAACATGTATTGCTCTGTCTCACATTTTATGACTTTTAAATATCAGTACTTTGCTCTGTGAGACACACAACCTCTGAAGTTTGCTGCAGTTCCTTAAATGAGCACAAAGCAGACACTACCTTCCCAGCTCACTGAGTCTCATGCCCTGTATTCTAATGACTGTATCCTGTATTCCAAAGCCAGTGTCATGCTTCTCACCATCTAGGTTCTTGCTCCCAAGCCACTTATATTGAATGAAATATTGCCAATTTCAGTTACAAGGACTAAGAAATGAGAGGCAGGAAGATGCATCAATGTGCATGAAGTGCATCAATAAATACCACAGGTAAAAAGGTTACTAAGGAACCAGGTATCTCACCTTGGAGAAAACAAATCATATGAGGAGACAGCAAGAAAAGAAAGGTCACCTTGCTGCTTCAGACCACAGCTCAAACAAGTGGAGGCAGAATTTTCACAACAGTTTTCACTCTCAGTGTTTCTCCTCTATGCTAGCTTCTCTGTCCTTATCTTACCAGCTTAGACTCAAAGAAGGGACTTGGATGCAAGGCCACTCCATGAAGATTAAGAGCTGCCCAGATGCTTCAAATGTCTTCTGAACATGTGCTGAGGCAGTCACCGAGTGCAAGAGGCTGGTGGATCCATGATCCCCCAAACCCAGCCTGTGGGCATCTGGCAGATCCATTACTGCTACAGCTAGCAATCATAGCAATCATAGAATAGTTTGGGTTGGAAGAGACCTTAACAATCATCTAATTCCAACCATCCTGCCATGGACAATGACAACTTCTGCTAGATCAGGTTGATCAAAGCCCCATCCAGCCTGGCCTTGAACACTTCCAGGGATGGGGTATCAATACCACTTAGTAATCAACACCACCATTTACGTAGGTTGGTCAGTTTTCCCATGTGATGATGGCAGCCATTGGATCATTCTCATGTACTGACCAAGATTCTGCTTGTGAAATGTCTGTCAGCAGCAAAATTTAAATGTTTTAAGTCATTAACCATTTAATGACCTGATTGTATTGATTCAACTTCTCTCATGAGAAAGTCAATGACACAGCCAACAACAGACATGAAAAAAATAATCTTTATTTAATACCATTTGTCTTCATGTTCACCTGTTAGTTCAAATCAAATGTACCTTAACTGTTTGTGTTGTACCTTGACATAACCCTTGATGGCAACAATTATTTATACAGTATGCCATATTTTCTGAAGGTTCTTCTAAAATGTGAAGGATGCTGACAATTTTTTTCCTCATATCCAAACAGCTCCATCATCTGGGCATGCAGAATAAAAAGACAGATATATCTGGTTAATCATTCAAAAAATGTTGTAAAGAAATTAATTGCTTTAATGTTTACTGAAAAAAATATTAGTGTGAGAAAATATTCTTGTTTCCTTGTCTTTGTTCAGAAGAGAATGAATTGAGAACATTAATAAAATCTAAATTAAACAATTTAAGCAAACATCTGATACTTAAGAGTTAATTCTTTGCACAAACCTATATAATTAGGTAGTGTGGGTAAGGTTAATTAGATATATTTTATAGAGCTCTATAAAAGTGATACACAGTATGACTCTCAGATAAAGAAAAAAATCAGGAAATATGATTAGAAACACATGACTGTAATGCTGTGGCTAAGATTTTTAGATGTGCAAGGGTTGGAAATTTCTAAATTACACCTCCCACAGTAACAGTATCTCAGCACTAATGCAAACATAAAAACATCGAGCCTAATGCTACTTACTGTACAGTGCGAATATATGTATATATATATTACTGATTAGATTTATTTAGGGCTGTTGTAGGATTCTGATGCTCCACAGAGTATTTCAGTGACATTCAGTTCCCAGTTCAGCAAAGTATTTAAGCAAACATCTAATGTTTGGCAAGTGGCCAGTCTTCTTGATGACATCCTCAATCACATAGTTATAGCTAGAAACAAGTTAGTGTTTTGCTGAATGAAGGCTCTGGAAAACCTATAAGAAAAGTTCTACATAGCCTTTTGTCAGTTTAATTGTTTTGGTTATAAAAATCACCCTTTATCTAGATTGTACTACTTACAGAGTTGACAAGCTTTCCTTTCGTAATTTTTGGTAGCCATCAGTTATGGGTTCCAACAGCTACCCGAGACCCACATAGCCATGAAATGAACAGAGCTGATGACAGTGTTACTATGGAGTTCAGCCAAAGCCTCTATGTGGCTCTGAGATGGAATAAGTTGTATAATGTTCTTCATGTTATATACTTCAATCTTACCAACTGTATTTCTTTTCAGAGGTGCTCATATAAGCCTAGCATATGCATCTCCACTTTGTATTCATCATTGTCTTGCAAAGAATAGCTACATTCAAGCTGCAACTAATAGAAGACCTGATCCTGCATCTTCAAATAATCAGTCTCTGCTGCTTCTAATGTCAGGTGAAAACTGATGATGAACCACATAACGTTAATCTAGATCATATGAGGTACAAAGCACAGTTGGCAAGTTATGGATTTCTGAGAAACACGTAATTAGTGGAGGAAAAAATGACACTGAATATAGACAGACAAACATTTTGGTAGGCATTGTGACAGACATAAAGGTGGTAGACAGCTGTCTACCATCTGTGAGATGACTCCATCTAGCCACATTTAAGGGACATCAGAAATTCCAAATAAGGGGTAAGCAGATGAAAACATAACTTGGATTCATTGTAATGACTGCCACTAACCTTGTAGTTAATGGATCAAGAAATTCTGGTGAGACAGTGGCGGATGTTTCCTGGAAGAAACATTTCCAGTAAAATATGCATAAAGAGGAAATTATATGAGTATGCAACTAAAACAGTCCTTCTGAAAAGACATAGGTAATTTACACCAGCTAGGTTACTCATCATCTTGCTAGAGAAAAATCTGCTTACCTTAGAGGCTGAGAAATACAAGCAGAAAGTGAAGAAGAAAAAAAAAAAAAAAAAAAACAACAGAAAGAAAAAAAAAGCAATAAGAACAAGCTTTTTCTACAGATCTAAGAATAGAGTGGTAAATGCAACATCCTTTTTTCTTATGCGCTTATCTCTAACAGCCTCCAGAATCATTCTGAAAATATTTCGATCATTAAGCTAGAATCACATTTTATTTTTCCCAGAGATAATTAAGATAAGATATGCCTTAAGATAGTGGCAAATTAATGGGCTGACATTTTTAAAGGAAAGGAGTGCCTTTAGTGCTTACCTTTAAAACTGGTGTTGTGAGCCACTTTTGCAAGTCCTCAGCTCCCTCATTTGGTAATTTTTGGTGACACCTAGAAAACAACAGTGAACTCTTTCAGAATCTGCATGGTGGGTTAGTGAAGCAGGGAGGTGGCAGGGAATGAAAACCCTGAGTTGGCCAGTATTAGCAAGAAGCTCCATCTCATGCAGCTTCCACCAATGTGGTGGTAGGTTTAGAACAGCAACTGCTGAAGCATTTAGGGGTGCAGAGGGAAGGGGCATTTTCCTCAGCTAGTGGATTGTTTTCAGGGGGGAAAAAAAAAAAAAAAGATGAACAATTACTGACTGGAAAAGGTCTGTGAGTTTGGGGTTGTTATTTCTTAAAATCATATGTAGACGAAGCCCAGACTGCACTTTTTTAGTACTGGTAGAAGGAGATTAATTAGCATTGGCAGAAGTCTCCGGAGTAATGTATAGCTAGTCATATGGTACTGCCTGCTCCCATCATTGTAGAATAGAAAGAAACAAGTTAAAAAGGCAGCAGGAGGAAGGAAGGGTTTCTTCTTCACTCTTTTTGACAAATAAATAAATAAATAAATAAATAAATGATTTTAAAAAATAGTTAGATTTTCTTTTTCTTTTCCTTTCTTTGCCTCTTCGTCAACTAAGTGTTTGATTTAGCTGCTTTCCTTACTTTTTCCAAACTTTATATGTAGTAATGCTACATGAGTAACACTAAGGGTGTATGTGCTTCTTTTCTGAAGGAATTACAAAAGCAAGTTGGGAAATATTTCAGTGACTTGTGTGGTGCAGTGCAAGTCTGCCAAATCTAGATAATGCAGACCAAGGGTCCAAATTAGTCAGATTAGCCTGGATTTCTTTTTTAATATATCTATTACAGCACACATTATTCTTAGTCCCCAGATTCTCATGCTTTGCTTTTTCCTCAAAAAGGACTTTTTATGAAAACATCCTTAAATATATTTTCTGTTTCTTCAGGAAAGGAAAAAAAAAAAAAAGTGCTAAAATACACACTTGTGCTATTGTTTTTCATTATATTGGAAATATATTTTATCCCCTAAGTGTATAAAGAATAGTTAAACAAAACACATTATTTTTACCTAGTCAATATTTGGAAACACAGCCCTTTCTATTTTTCCTATTGATTTCCAGGTCATGAAGATTTCATCCTGCAGACCTCAATCAGAACCACTTAAACATATGAAAATATCTACCAAGGTAAAAAAAGAAACTTCACTGAAAGGTTGCACCTACAGCAAAAGTTAAATAAAACATAATTGCTTGCTGGTCAGTCTCATCTAGGTTAGTATGAGATATTTCATTTTAACTAATTTTTGAGAACTTCCTTGTTTTTTTATTTATTTATCAGAAAGGACTAGTACTTGCAGAAAAATCTTACAGATAAAAGATAAACACTGTCCTTTTGGTAACCATCACATTTTAGAGTCCCACTGACAGACAAATAGACTCCTCCAGCCCCCAGATGACACAAAATAAAACAGTGAGATTTCTCATACTAGTATTTTGAGGGTTGATCAGTTTGTGATCACACTATGTGGATTTCCACATTGCTCAAGACCCTGCACCCTGTTTCATAATGAAGTGTAATAGGAACCTTTAGAATCAGTTTTTTTTATCTCTGATTCTCATGTCCAAAAAATATTACAGGGTTTAGGTTTCAAATAGGGAAAAAAAAAAAAAAGAAAAAAAAAGGGAAATGCTATTATTAATTATTAATAATGTTTGCTATGTTTTAAAAAGATTAAAACATGTAGGACACTTTAAATAACATCCCAGAAAACAGAAAACACCTTCTGATCCAAATTAAGTGGAACAAAAGTACTAAAAAAGAATAAGAATGAGGAGTTTTCAAGTTATGTAGTGGTGTTCTAATGAATATTAACTACCATAACAAAACTTGCTGCCTAAAATAAAACTATTTCCCCAACCTGTTAGCACTGACACAGGGTTTCTCACTGCCCAATGGGGTTTTGTTTTAAAAAGGTATTCTGTTGTTACTGACACATGATATCTACAGGCTTTTTTTTTTTTTTTTCAAAAATATTCTTGGCATGTCCTTGTTTAAGTAGCTGATACTTTTCCAGAATCAGTACTTTTGTGAATGTAGTTCTGTATATTATTCATTGTACTTGATAGGATTTAAAATTCAGATGTATTTGTTTCTATTTCATTGCACATTGTAACAATGTTAGAAGAAAGTTAAGATTTTGAAGGCTCTTAAGTGGCATAGATGGAAAATGGACTCCAAAGGGACTTAAGCCTACCCACAAAAAGCTCTTTAAAAGCTTTTACTGATTCATAGCAAGCTGTAAGGTAGGTGAAAAAAGGAAAGCAAAAATAATGGTAGAATACAGGAGAAAAGCTGTGTGAAAATTATGAAAGATATAAAGGCTGAAATCTAAACTCCCAACATGCCTTATTATTGTACTGAGAATGTTATATGTGTTAATGATACACATATATCATTATACATACATGAAGTATCACATTTAATGCATTTGCTTTTAAATGTATTGTATTACCAGTTCTTTATTTTTACAAATAGTACAACAGAACATTTATGAGTCTACTAGTAAATTCAGTACTATCATAAATAGTTTAAATCAAATTACATATGTCAGCTGAACCAACAATGTACCTTTAGTGATACATTATCCTTGATTTTTTTTTTTTTTAGTTGTGTTTCTCCCTTTGCTTGTTGATTGGTAAAAATCAGCATCCTGAAATTGATCTCTTAGTCATTAGAATGAATTAATGATGCTCTATTAGGTTTCCAATGGAAGGCAAAGATTTTTTTTCATTTCATTTCATTCCATTTCCATTTCATCTGACATCAAGGTTTTTAAAAGCTGACTGTGTGTAAACACTGCTTTAACCCAAATACAAATTATTAGGGGAAAAAACACCAACAATAATAAGAAACTAAAGAAACTTATCAATAACTAAAAAAAATAAAAACGCAGTAAATAAAAATTTTGGATCATTGGTCTGAGTATGAGATTTATGAACATTTCTCTCATTACCTCTGCTCACATGATTGAGCCTCCTTTGCTCATGACCCAGCATCACTTCAGGTCATGGCTAACACACCAGACAGTACAACCCAGTATCCACACGCTCTACAAACCTCAGGTTACGTATTTCACCATGTGGGGGAGCCAGGGAATTGCCAAATCCAGAAGTGGACCCAAGGTTTTGTATAAACCCTGCCATTGTCCAGATGGAATCTGCCGGGGATTCTCTCTGCAAATGGGTCACAAACCTGAATTGTCAAAGATATACTCAGCTTCCCTTCAGTCACATCAGCTCTCCTGCTCCCTGCCAGTAAACTTTGTGTGAATATGGTTATGTCATGTGCCCCAACCTAGGAATCAATGCCGGGTGCACTAGAGACCTATGCACAGCTCAAGAGTTACATTTTCTTCATTGCCCTTGATCCTCCTTTGATGTACAAAAACTCATGTAACTTTTGGGACTTTTAAAATGGTACTAGCAGAGAGGTCACCCTTCACTAAACTGCTCCTTTGCTTTCTGCTCCAGTGATGTCAAAATCTTAAAAGTCCTCTGTGAGGACTGACCTTGTCTTAAGGCTGTGCGCAGCACACATGAGGAAAAGCAGAAAAATGAGTTAGTGGATCAGTTGTTGTGCAATGTGTTCTCATAATCCCCATAAGAAACAGCTACCAGGATCTTCTGACTTCTGCTTAAATGTCCTCAGTGAACCCATAATCCCTCATTTCCCTGCACAAAACTTACTGCAAGAAAATATCAGATTTTCATGTTTACAGCATTTTCACTATTTGCTGGGCAAAGCCATCTGCTCAGCAGAGCTTTGATACTGAAACTGCCAAAACACTTTCACTCAGTGAAGAAAATTTTCCTTGAAACTGTGTGCTCAGTAATTCGTAACTCTCTATGTTCAGTTGATTACCATTCAGAGATTAAGCATCTTCCAGCAATAACCCAGTATTTAGTATTCATATGTTGAAAAGAAGATGTGCTCAGACAAGAACTGATTGGGCCTCAGAGATAAACGCTTATTGGAAAAATAGAGCAAACATCTTCATTATTCATGTGTCTGAAATGTACAATTACAGCAATAGAAACACTTAAAGGTCACTGCTAAGCAACAGCAAAGTTTTAAGAAACAGTTTGTTATTCTACATTTTGTGCTCATAAATTTTATTTTTAAATGTTAAAATGTGCACACAAAAAAATCTTAGGGTGTGGTGA
Organism: Anser brachyrhynchus; assembly: GCF_964034855.1. NCBI lineage: Eukaryota > Metazoa > Chordata > Aves > Anseriformes > Anatidae > Anser > Anser brachyrhynchus. Next base: position 67,375,973 of record NC_137697.1, on the reverse strand, counting down.
AAGGACAAGGCATAGCAGTTTTAAACTGAAGGAGGGTAGATGTGGATTAGGTATAAAGAAGAAATTATTCACTATGAAGGTGGTGATGCATGGAAACACTTTGCCAGAGAAGTTGTGGATGCCTCATCCCTGGGACCGTTCAAGGCCAGGTTGGATGGGGTTTTGGGCAACCTGGTCTGGTGGGAGGTATTTCTACCTTGTGCAGGTGGGTTGGAGTTAGGTGGTCTTTAAGGTCCCTTCCAACCCGAACCATTCCATGATTCATTGATTCTATAAATACCTGCAGATTAATTACTGTGACAAATAATTTGGTTTAACAGCAACTAGAATATTTCAAAAAAATATTTCTCTAAAATTTTGCAAGCAAAATATTGCTATAGTATTGTATCATATCATATAGCATAGTATAGTATATACATTTATTATATATTGCTGCTCTTCCAATAAGTCTTTTAAGGGCTGTTTCTTGAAAATAATTCTTCAGACATAGTACATGAAATTATGTAAGAAACTGAAAGTGGAAATCTGAGTGGAGGAACTGCTAGAAGAAAGGGAAAAAGGCTTGGGCAAGGTCTGTTTGGAAGGTCTACATATGGCAAAATGTCACATAAAAGAGTTAAAAAAAATAAAATGTGAGAATGCAACAGAAGCTATGTTCTCCTGTTACAACACTGAAACAGCAGAGCTATTAGCTGGACACAACTCTTATGACACTTTCATGTGTATTTGCATCATTAGTGACAAAAGACCAAAACAGAAAAGAAAACCTCATCACAAAACCTGCAGGTATTCAAATTAACATTTGCCTCCCATTTTTAACTGAGCACTACAACAGAAGATGAAATATTTTTTTAGCTCATGAAAGTATGGATCTGACCCAAGAGCAAGTAAAAGGCAACAGGAATATGTATGCAGAAGATGACAGCTGAGAAACTGATGGGTACAGAATTAATTCTCCACACAGACAAACTTTAGGAAGTACCCTTGCAACAGATAAGGTTAAAAGTCTGAACAAGTGGACTGTTTTTCATGATTTTAATGGAAATTTTGTTTTTACTGTTAAACACAATGGCATCAAAGAAACAACTTGACTCCATTGTTGATTTCTTCCCCAAAACTGCTATCAAGCCATTCAAATCAGAAGGAATAATACATTAAAAAATAATAATAATACTTAAAAAAATAAAAAAGTGTATTTTTTACCTTGGTCTACAAAAATGATTTAAATGAAAAAGAGAATTCTAACAAATATTAGGCTCTTTTTTTTTCATTTTCTTTTTTTTCCTTTTCTTTTTTTTTCTTTTTTTCTTTTTCTTTTTATTATTATTGTTCCTTTAAGAAAAAGAAAGAATCAAAGATTTAAAAATATCTCTATGGAGTTTGACCCAACAACATGGAAATCAAAGGCAAAACACCATGTCAAATTCAGAGAATAATGCATGAATTTAAACTATTTTTTTCTTAATATCTCATTTTTTTTTCTTTACTTTTCTTCTTATTCAAGAACTTGAAACTCTTCTCAGCCAAAAGCTATGTAATTTTTCTGAAGGTCTCAAGGTACCGACTCAGAGATTGATTTTTTATTCCTTCTTTAAAAAAAAAAAAAAAAAAAAAAAAAAAAAAAGAACTATAATTGGTTGGAATTGTCATTTATCTTATAATTCTGAAACAGCAGAAAAATCAAGGAAATGCATTGCCATGTGGGAAGGGAGTGGGAGAGATAATATCTCTTTTCATTTATAAACAAATGCATGCAGAAGGGGAGAATATGAACACAGCTTTCTTTGCTTCAAAGGATTTTCAAATGCTCTTGCCTAGCTGATATTTTCCTAAATTGGCTTATACAGTAGGGATCAATTAAAATATTGTTGCTGATAAATTGCTGCAGGGAAACTGCAGGTTTAGACACATGTAACCTTAGTTCATGATGCAATATATACTCATGATCTACTGGGCAAAAGGATTAAATAAAAGGGTAGTCTAGGAATTATTTTTCAGTATCACTAAACACATATGCCAAAAACAAAAAAAAAAACACTAACAAACAAAAAAACGAATGAACAAAAAAAAAAAAAAAAGAGGGTTGGGGGAATGGTCAGTTTCAAGAAGACATTAGAAGGATGTGTTTTTCTATGCTGTCTGCCTTTATACATCAATCTCAGGGTCTCAGCTCCCACAAATTCTCAAAATCTCAGGGGATGACAAAACACTTGGTCACACTGTGGACTGTGCATACACCAGGGTCCTTAATGAGGACATAAGTTTATTGCAGATATTATTTCTGGGTTTTGCAGTACTCCCACTCTGGACACTGTAACCAGGAGCACCAGCTGCTTAAAACAAGCTCTGATCTTTTTTCGGGTAAAATTAATGACAGACGACCACCAGCTCTGTCCTGGGGCTCCTTTGTTCCTCTTAAAAGCTGCACAAGCAGTGCATGCAAATACACACTGGATTTTTAAGCAAAAGGTCGTTTTGAGCAGCCCAATATAGGTCGCATTTGCAAAACAGAGCTCTACAATGGCTACTTGGGTGAACAAAGAACAGAGGCTGAGAAGTACCTGGGACCTTGCAAACAATATTTGGAATCTAGCTCAGATTAAACGCAGAGATATAACACAAATGTTGCAGTCAGCATGGAAGATTTTTCTCCTCTTGGATTTCTTGCTTCTTTTGTCATTGCTTATTATACAGCAAGTGAGATACATTCTCTCATGTATGCTTTTAGATCTCCTTCTGAATTGGCCAGAAGAATACTGACGAGAATCAGAAATGTGACCCTGGTTTCAAACCACAAAGGGCAGTGTCTAGTCTTGACAAAGATGGTAACTCTCACCCTAAAGCAGAGAGGCTTTCATTGATTATCTTGCAGCAGAACACTTCATGAAATCTCAAACAGATCACAACTAACACTGAAGAACTTAGTCTCAAGAATGTCCATTACAGGAACTCAACACTTCACCGGGTAAGTCAACTGGGATACCTCATGTACGTTGTGAAATCAAAATAAAAGAACGATCAATTCCGTATTTAAACTATTGCTTAAAATACTAACTACAATATGCAGAAAGTATTTTGCACTTTCACTTTTCTGACAGACTTACTTAGAATCATAGAATTATAGAATCAATTACGTTGGAAAAGACCTCTAAGATCATCAAGTCCAAACATTAACCTAATACTCCCAAGTCTACCACTAAACCATGTCCTGAAACACCACATCCACATGCCTTTTGAATACCTCCAAGGATGGTGACTTAACCACTTCTCTGTGAGACAGGGAACAAGATAAAGGATGTTGATTCCGTCTTAGCACAACTGTATGTTAACAACCCCAAAGATAAGAGTGTATGCATAGATAATGTAAACAACAAGAACTGACTTCTCTGCTGAAGTCTGACAAAGAAAGGAAGGTTCAGGAATGTAGAAGACTCCTGGCCTTCATCAAAAGACCAACCAGAGTATGCTGGATGATCACCCAAGGATTCCACTACGCATGCAAATAGGCGTGGAAACCTACGTTAATGATTCTTCGGAGACTTGGTGAATATGCAAGAGATTTTCAGGAAATGAAATGAATATGTATTTGTCCCACTAATATAAGCACACTGTCAGTAACCCTTGGTGTGTGTGTGTTAGGCAGAGCTATCCCACACACACCCGGCGCCGTGATAAAGAATACCTGCTTAATAACTTTGGTTATTGAGTTTTCTCTGTGTCATCTGGGCAACCTGTTCCAACTCTGTCAGTGAAGAAATTTTTACTAATATCCAACCTAAACCTCCCTTAGTGCAACCTGAGGCCACTTCCTCTTGTCCTATCACTGGCTGCTTTGGAGAAGAGACCAACTCCCACCTCACCACAACCTCCTTTGAAGTCCTTTGATGTAGCTGTAGGGAGCAATAAGGTCTCCCCTGAACCTCCTTTCCTCTACACTAAACAACCTCAGCTCCCTCAACCTCTCCTTATAAAACTTGTTCTCCAGACCCTTCATGAGCTTCTTTGCCCTTCTCTGAACATGCTCCAGCACCTCAATGTCTTTCTTGTAGTGAGGAACCCAGAACTGAACACAGTACTTGAGGTGTGGCCACACTGGAGCTAAGTCCAGAAGGACAATCACTTCCCTAGTCCTTCTGGTCACACTATATCTGATACAAGCCAGGATGCTGTTCTTCTTGGCCACAGATTATTTTGTTTCTTGATTACTGATTTAATCTACTTACTCTATTTTTAGCAGCAATATACTGTTCAGTCAAACCTAGCCCATAAATTATGGAGACATCAAACAAACAAACAAACAAAACAGCAGTCTGAGTCACCATTCAGACACCAACCCTTTAAACTCCATAACTGGTAGTCTGTAAGTGAAAAAATAATACATGCTTTAACCATGTCATTGTCTTGATCTGTAAAAGAGTCTTCATTCTGAAGGAAAAAAAAAATCTTGGCAGAATTAGAGAGTTTAAACCAAAAGCAAACAAATGCATACTAAAAAACAGGTGTATTGTTTCTTGCTTTTTGTGATTCATTTCCCTTATAGGCCCCAGTGTCTTGATCACTACTGTCTGATGAATCAGCTTTCTTGTTAACTAGAGGTGCAGAGCCATCATCTAATGAAAACACACTGCATTTTATGACTCCCTAGACTGTAGTTCTGCATATTAAAATAGAATTTCAATCTCAGTGAAGGAATAAAATAAAATCTAGCATCTGTGGTTTGAACAGAACTGATAAAAATGTTGCTCATTTAATTTTAATAATATTTTTTAATGTTAGACTATATAAAAAGAGATCCTGGATGTAACTTAAAAATGCCTATAAATTAGAAATAAATTGGTGGAAATCAACACAATAGTTCATTAAACATACAAATTTGATGGCAAAGTGTTTCAAGTCTTATTTAAAAGTAATACAAGTACTTTTTTAACACCTATTATATATTGCTTTCATCTGTTAAAAATAGGGTAGATCTAAAGTGAATGGACTCATCCCATTAACTTTTGGGGGTTTCTAGACTAGTGACAAAGATTACTTTTTTAAGGGTTCCACCATAGCAACTTAGCTTTTTAAAAACTACTATACATGAAAGGCAGTATACAATCAGCTAAAAAGTACTGAAAAAGATGGGATTTTAGGGAGCAGCTGAATCGTATTTCAAGGTATTCACAAGAAAAACACTCATCCTCAAACAAAGCAAAACAGAAGAATATATACTACACATCCCTGCTAAGACAAAGCAGCCTCATAAGGATGCCACGCATTCAGTAAACTGCATTTACACCATACAACAGTCTGCATGGAGCTGCTTTCCTCCCCTCCCTGTAAATCAAGAAAAATTCTCTCTTTTCTTGCCTTGTCTCACCTCATTTCCCCCTTCCCTTTCACTTATCTCTTTCCTTTACCTTTCCTCTTCTCCCTTTCTTTTTTATTTTTATTTTTTTCAAGACCACTAATGACAGCAACTTAGCTGCATGTTGCTGTCTGCTACTCTGCATGAAGACTGCATGTCCTGATACATCCAAGCTGCACTGTCCCTTACCTGGACTTCAGCTTGTAAATGTCAGAATAGTATTTCTTGAGGATGTTCAGCTAGAGGAGAGCTATCAAGTAACTTCACCAGGGGCGCTTTTCAAACTGATGGAAAAGCCAAATGTAAAATCTTTATGTTCTCCATAGGTACCTGGCCTAGCTCTGAGTCTCAGAGGCAGGGTAATTAAGACAATTTAGTATTACTATTGAACTAGAAGCCTTTGCACCACACTGCATGGAAATTTGTAAGTCCATGACTTGTTTCTTGGCTTTAATTTCCATTTATGCAGCAGATGTTTTCTAGAAAATCTATTATTAGATTTTAGAATACTGCAACTGCTTCACAGAGTTATTTTATTTTGCAACCATTTCCACTATCAGAGAGCAAAGCAGCACCCAAACAGCAGTAGGAGGCTTGAAGTCTAACACTACCAGCCAGTCAGTCACAGTTTTCATCCTAGATAGAACTGAAACAGATTTAGCAGAGGTAAATGTAACCTCCTGCCTCAGGTTTCACACAGCTACATGAACTTTGGACAGGTTAATAAATAGTCTTTCCCTTGCTACTGAGCACAATTTTATAGAGGACAGTCCATCTCACTGTTTCTTTGCTATCAGACTTCATTTTTGCAAATAATATTTTCCCTCCCTTATAAATTTTCCCATAGAAGGTCTAGAACAGTGACAAAAGTGAAAGAAAATGTTGCTACAAAGCATTAAAAGAAATTTTGCTTTTCTTGATTTTCTATTTCCTTCAATTATCTTTTTTTTTTTTTTTTCATGAATTGCTATTATCAAGAGTGTTATTGTCTGTATAATACCAAATGTTGCAAGGAACAGATATATGTGTTGGAAACCAGAAAATAATCCATAGATCTTAAAGTTTGTCTAGAGTGCAGGAAAAAATGCCCATAGAAAGCCCATGTTCTAATAAGCTGAAAAGTCTATGAACTAAAGAGTATATAAATTTAGTAATGGAAATTTTGAATACCCCAAAAGTTCTTAATATTAATTCTTCATTGTTCCAAAATAAATTACATTTAAGGATAAAATAAAACAATTATTAAAACCAAACAAAAACAAAACAACAAACAAATGAACAACACCCCCCCCCCCCCGGGAAAAATAAATAAATAAATAAATAAATAAATAAATAAATAAATAAATAAATAAATAAATAAATAAAAGCCTTCCTCTAGAGATAACCTTTAGTAGAACATCTGTTTTCATATAACAAGGTTAGCCTTTAAACATATTTCTATTCCACTGACTCATTTTTCTACTGTTCCCTCCTATCACAATGTATGATATTCAGCTACACTAGTTATTGTTTGCAGTGATATTACTTGTTAATCTGATGTAAGGTTAATGTGGTGCTAGGGAACATTATGAACTCAGATCTTGTTTTATTAGCAACAGCCATTACAACAACCATGGGATTAAATATAATGTGATGTAAAAGATCTCATGGCATGGTGATGGCCTCTCCCAGCAAGATGTGGGATGCCACGAAGTGTGTTACATTGCCACAAATCTGTAGATTTAATCAGTTCAGTTGGAGTTATGTTTAATATTTCAGAGCATTATCTTCTAGATAAATATAAATGACAAATTAGTCTCTGATAGAAATAAAAGAGTATAGGAAGAGAAAAAGCATAAAGTTAATATTAGAGATAGACGGACAAATATAAATGATGTATTGCTTCAGATTTCTGTTCGTATTCACAGCTAACCAGATCCTGAGTAATTTTGAAGGTCAGAAAAATGTATTGAAGGACGAGCTTAGATCAGCCTTAGCCTACACCTCTCTACCTTCTCCTTCAGTCCCTTTTTGCTTTCGCTTTTCAGTGTACTTGCTCACTCTGGATTATGCTAATGAAGAAGTCAGGCAGAGAACTAGTGGAATTAATATGATATTTGCTGCTACAACTTTGCTTGTTTCTGGTATCTCTATAAAGAAAATTGCACTACCATGTACAGATAGCCAAACCTGGTTTTGCCTGGCTTTGCTCAGCTGTGCATTTTACTTTGTAATGTGGACATATGCCTAGACACTTCTGCTGCAAACAGGAGAACTAGGAGGCACAGTGCTCTAGAAGGAAGTCTCTCCTCAAGGGAGAACAACATTATTGTCTCCTGTACTGCAGGATGAGGGCTAGTGTCAGGCCCTGGCTTAACTAAAATCCAAGATTATACTCTGTAGAGAAGCTCTTCAATAGACAGAAGCTGGGGTGAAAGATCCTCTCCATGGGGACCAGGAATAAAGGATTAATTTAGCAGATCTTATGAGCAAGTGGAAAAAATATCAGGAATAAAAATCGGAAGTCAGTGCAAACTATCATATTAGGAAAGATATTTGAATAAGAAACCGGTTGGAAATAAAACAGTTTAGATGCAATTTAATAGCACTTATTAGTGGGTTTTGCATCCCTCTGCAAATCTGATTAATATACATATATATATAAACATATATATATAATAACCTAAGACATGATAAATGTAACTGATGGGACATCTCTAAACTGCAGAAGAGGAAAGGAATAAAACAATACAAAATCAGTCCAGAGAAACAACAAAGATATATTAGTTGTTGCTGAGAGTGTCACTCAATGATGCTGATCAATCAATAACAGGAACTTCTAAATGCTGTCTCCTTTGAAACTAGCTGCTATGTATGTTATGTCACAGTGCTGTACCTGCTCTTGATGGTGCATATTGATCAACTGCAGTAGTACCTCAGCACTGCCCATGATCTGACAGGACACGTCTTCAGACAACATGTGGGTGAGTCTAATACTTTGCCACCTAAAAAACTTTGATCAATAGTTCTGATAATTTATCATCATGATTAACTTCTGATTTGATAGTGATAACAGGAAAATTATCTTGGCTTTCATAAAATGTTACTGCCTCCTGCATGTGAAAATTTCACTCATCATTTGTTCTTGCAGCCCACATCTCCATGTAGTGGTACTTGTTTAACAGCCATGAACATAGATATGATTCTTGTTCTCAAACTTATTATTTTAAGGACGTGTATTAAGATAAGGAAAATTTTTGTCAAACTTTGCTACAATAATATGTGCTTTCCCAAAAAAAAATATTTTTGAATAGAAAAGGAAACAAAAATATTTTTAAGCTTTCTTAAAGGACATTTGGAGTGCGATGGAAGATTCATATTAGAGGAATATTTATGCTTGTGTTTTTGTTTTTGTTTTTTAAAAAAACTCTTTTTCCACAGGTAGTTTCTTGGAGATTAATACAGTATTTTCATAAACAAAACAAAATAAAGCAAAGGATGCTGCATACACAAGAAAGTACATGAATTCCACTTAGCAACTGTAGAGGTTGTGTGTACAGCTGATCTGTGCAAAATTTAAACCCAGAATTTCTTGCCCTCTTAGCCTTCTTCAGGGGTCCCGAAATCCCTCCCCCACCTTGTCTCTTTGGCCCAGATCTCCCACAAGTCTCTGATTATGAGGACAACAATTTTACACATGAAAATATGATTTCTTCAAATATATTGTCTTTAACTGTGATCACATTCACATCCAATGCAGTGTCCCATGCAAATGAGTTAGACCCTGAGGAGTATGTCATCTTCTCAAAGACTTCTTGAATCAAACTGCTCTGTAAATTACCGGTCACTGCTTCATGAAAAGATGTCTAAAGGAAAATGGTGGGAAAGAATTAAGTTTTTATCTGATTTTTTTAGCTCTTGCAATTAACTATTGTTAAATTGTTGTATTCTTCTGTTACAACTCCTACCTACAAGTTTTTCCAGTACTATTCCACTATGAGTTACAACCAGCAGTTTTGACTGCTAGCATGGTATTCAGACGTGAGGTGTAATGATAATTATATTAGCCTTTAACAAAGCAGTCATACAAAAGTGTTCAGTCAAAAGCAGTTTTTGATGAATGCTTCACAAATGTTTGTTGTAATACTGCAACAGCTCTACTTCCAGAAAAAACTGTGTCTCTGGGAACATCTACTGCTGAGGCTACTTTACTTGTAGTGGAGAAATAAAGGCATGGTCCAAAGAACTCTGAAAGAGAGTTCTGCACTGCAGTTTAGTGAGTAACTTCTTGCAGTTAGTGGTGTGATTTTGCCCCTGCCCTTTCATTTTAGAAAAGAGAAGATTCATAAGTGACCTTACACAATGACTAAAAATAAAGCAAACCCCACATCCTGAGAGTATAACGACAGGCAGTTTTTCTTGCCTACAGGCACATGTCTCTTTCTTTACTTGAACTTGGTCAGAAAGACAGGTTCAGATAAAGATTTTTAAAGGCCAGCAGTGACCTTAGATCTTCTATTCTGACCCTGAGTATAACCCAGCACAGGAATGCATGCACACACACACACACGCCCGTACACACCCATAACTGAAACACATGACCTTAGCCATTTTCCAAAAGCTGTCTGTCTAGAGGACAGAATAAGAGATATCATCTATCCACCCAGGCTATACACAAAATCTGGACAATATGTGGTTATTCCTCTCTTATTTTAAAGTGCACTGTTTATATACATATGTTTATTTCCCACAAAACTTACCAGAATATCTGTGTCTAGAATATGTACATTTGCTATTTGATTCACACTTTCGAGGTTGACTGTTTCCCAATTTCACAAAGAGAAATTGGGTATGTTGCACCTCAAGACCTTGTTTATTAACCCCTAAATGAGAGTTTCAACTACAGTACAAATGAAACGTCTGTTTGAGGTTTTAAAAGCTAGAAAAGAAACTGGTGCTTCTTTCTAAAAGTCCATATGTCAGTCCTTCTACAGGAGCAACAAGAGTAACCCTACTAACAAGCTTCAATCTAGCTATTCCAAGAGTGTGAGTTCAAGGACTTGCATTCTTACTCAGAGCTGGCACTGGCCCTGGTGACTCACCCACACCTCATCTACTAAACTAACCAGGTTTTAGGTACAATAGGAAGAGTTTGAAGCAGAATTAGGGTTCCTTTTATCAATATTCCTATAACTATTTGAAAATTTTATTTCTCATACTCCACATCCAGTGGCAATTTCCTTTCTCTTGTTTATTAGCTGTGCGCTCAACCAATCTGAAATTTCTGACCCTCTATATATATATATCTACAAATGCTAATATATCTGCTGGAAGGGCAATACAGCTAAGCACAAGCAGACCAGGTGCTTTCTGGCAACTCTAGACAATGACTTTGTGCAAGTATGTAACCAATAAAGAGACTGGAAGTGCTGTTTTGTTGGACCTGGTACCCACAAAGAAGAAAGAAATGGTGGAAGATATGAAGACCAGGCGTAGATTTGGCTGTAGCAACCATGAGACTGAAATTTAAGATCCCAAGAGAAATGACCAAAAGAGAATTGCAGCCATGGAATTCCAAAATGTTGATTTTGGCCTTTCCAGGGCCTCCCAGGTCTCTGAGCGTAATGCTGTAGCTTGTAGGAGTAAGGCAGTACCACAGGAGAGAGGATCAAGATAGTGACCATGTGCAGGGGGTGGATTAGAAGACTTCCAGAGCTATCTTCCATCCTAAATTATTTTGCAAGAATCAGTGACTTGAAATACTTGGGTTGCATGCGTTCGGACAGAAAGTGTACTTAGGCATTTCAGTCTATTGCCTTTACTTTCTTCTTAAATTGACTTCCTGCTCATGATCTTCACGGTTTCACAAGGTAGATCTAATTTGTACTTGTCAAGTTACTTTAGGACATATATCAAAGCTATCATGGTCAAACGTATAGAGTTGCTTTTAACCTAAAACAACAACAAAAAACAAGGTCCTTCTAATAATACGATTCCTCCATCTACTAGACCTCAGGATGATTCCTTAGCCAACTGTGTGTCATGTAAACTGTGTTGTCCTTATATTCTGTACTTAGCTACAAGCTACTGGTTCACTAGTAGAACTCAGATTTTAACTTTCACTGAGGAAAGAGAGATTAGATCATTCAGTGACGTGCAAGTGTGCCTGAGAGAAAGAGAAAGAGGGAGAGAGGGAGGCAGAGAAGTTTGTCACAATGTTACATTCATAACGACATTATGCAATTAACTAAAATGTAGCATCTACTACAGAAGATTACTTTTCTCATTGTTATATATTAAAAATTCACCCCATGGGACATAATCCCAAATCCAGTGAATTTAATAAAGCATTACATTCAAATTTAACAGTCTTCTTTTTTTTTTTTTTGTAGTGATTTTTTTGTTTTGGTTTGATTTTCAAACTTTAGATAATACTTTGGGTTTAAAAGTTATCAGAAAGTGCTCCCTGACTGAACTTTAGCGTGTGACACTTTTTATTTGCAAAGGAATCACAAAGTGATGAAGTTGTAACCATTTGTTACTTGAAATCTTGTCCATGTTAATTTAGTTGTGGAACTGGAAAGAGGGAGATAGGAATGGCTTGCCACTGTGATGATTTAAAAACATGACAGCCTTTGTTTCTCACTCAAATAGCCCAGATGGGAGAAGGAGGTAACACCATTTCCTCCAAACCAGTTATCTATAAAATGCTGAGTTTACAAATATTTTAAAAAGCTACCATGTGAATAATATTTCTGTGCACATATTCTTAGTTTACAGGCACTTGCCATATGGCATTCCTGCAATTCAGTCTTTTTTCTTTTTTCTTTTTTTTTCTTTTTTTTTTTTTTTTTAAACATACAGTACCTGTACTTCTGTCAGTCTCTCCCCATTGAATTTTATTCATAATTAATCTCCTGGTTCACGTAATCACCTCTGCAGTATATTCTCCTAGTGAAGAAAGTGAGCTCCCAGAGGTGTAACATCTCAGGCAAGGAGCAAAGGCTTTACTTTCCTCTGTCCATATTACAGAGTGCTAATGTGATTCTCTGGAGCTGAGCTTCTTAGCAAAGAATGTGAGGATTTTCAGTCCTCCAGCTTTCTCAACTAAGGGGTTCTTCAAGGCTTTCAAGAGCTGACCTTGCAAAGGATTGTGTTCTTTTAATGCACTGCCTTTTAGAAGAAAGCTTACCTGTTTTCTCATCCTGATGCAGATACTGTTAAAGGGGTTTCCATGGATACTAACATCAATAGGAAATGAAAGAGGGCTGTCCTCCTTTCTGACCCACTGGAGTTCCTCACTGTTGCTATGGCAAAGCTTATAGATGTCACTGCTATTTTTTTGCATAATCTGATTTAAATGCTACAGTCTGGGCAAAAATGTTCTGTAGAAACAAGTAGAACAAGTAATAAATTTTGGTTGATCACAGTCTCTCAAATTTTAGGATAATTTGTGAAGAAAATAGATTATTTTACTAAATACCTTCTCAAAGTTCTCTGTTAAAACCAGTACAAGTTCAACAGAGAATGAATCTCAACACCTTTTGAAGTTTTGTTTTATTTATTATAAAATAATTTGGAACTAAACTCTGTCATTTTATACTAACTGTGCCATATTAAAAGTTATTCTCAAGCTAAATTTTGGAGGTTCTTCATTGTGAGCACAGATCAAAAACCTCTGAGGTAAAAGAAAATATCTCAACTGATCTGACTGAGATATGGGTCGAGATGAAAATTCCAGCTTAGACATTCTTAATAAATGGATGTTAATATTTTAACACCCTTAATTTATAGGCTTCAGTCTATTTATTTTATTCTTTGAACAGGAATATATTTAGAAATATTCCTACATTTCATTCAAAATTTCCTTAAAAGTAATGGAAGAGTTTCTTGACTTTCTCCAAAACACACCCACACAGAACAAAACAACCCACTCTCCTTAGATGCATAAACATTTGAGGTGGCACGGATGGGACTTCTCTAGCAATTAAGATTTATTGCCAAAGTCCCAACCCATGGAGAAAGATATAGGATGTTCTGCCAAGAAGAAAAAATTGAAAATTGGTAGAAGGAATTATTGCAGGGGCACACCAGTCAAACAAAGGGTGTAACCTCCCCTATGAGGCATTATTTTATCATTTTATGTTACCTGGATTAATCTATCTGTTTGGATCTTCCATGTGTATGTTTTATTGTTTTATTTCCCATCCTGGTCATAAAGGGCACATTTATTGTTTAGTAAGCAGAATTAGGGTGGCTGCAGTTTACGTAGTCAATGGCAATCAAACACTAAGGTCAATGCCTATCACATCTTGGAAAAATTGGGGTTAGAGCAGGTGAAATTATCCTTCCATTTTGGTTTTATGGCTCTAATAGAAAGCCACAGAGGCCCTGACCCCTGCTGCCACTCATGTCCTGCTCCAACAGCAATGCATAACCTTCGACACCTGATTAAAACAGGAAATAAGGCAAAGAATGGGTCAGGATGCATGTTAGGCCAGTTAGACATTGAAAAAAATGTCCAAGAAGGCTTTCAAAGAGGGAGGAAGAGGGTAAGAGAGGAGTGCCTGATGGTAAGCAGGAGGGAAAGGGAAAAGGAAGGAGGGAAAAGAGAAACCAAGGGAGAAGGAGGAAAAGGGAAGGGGGTAAGGAAAGCCCTTCTGTATGTATTTGTTGGGTGACCTTAAGCCCTGTTCATTAAAGTGTCCTGCAGCATGGCAATTCACATACACACCGTGTCACTACTAAAACCACACATATCTCTTATTGACTGCCCAAGTCTGACACAACAGATGCCTTTAGTTTTTGAATTTCCACACAGCCCGTTTCGTTTCTATTTTTTTTCTCTCTTTTTTTTCCTATACAAATGAAAGATAAATTATTGTCATTTGGTGCATGTGTGTAAGGAGGAAGCAGAAGAGTTACTTGATTTCGAAAGTTAACCTTGGGTAACATTGCAGGCAGTATGGGACCATCAAGGACAAGCAGTCTGTAGATTTGTCTGATGTCTGTCACTGAGTCTCAGAGAAAACGAAAATTAATACTTGCTGTTACGTGAGGGAACAGGTTTTCTTAAAGATAAAAAAGCTTTAACCATACCCAGTCCAATTCTAGATTTCTGTTTTGTGCAACATATTGCTATGGATTTCTAAGGCTTTGTAAAGCTACAGCAACCACAGTCTTACTTGCAGTAAACCACAGAAGGCAACCTCACTAATCCCAAATCAAGTCACCAAATTCTGGCCAAGTTACAATGGACATTTCAGAAAGATACTCAGTCTTGACTGAAATAATTCAATTAATGATAGACCTGGCATAACTCTAACTAAATATTTTTATGCCAGGAGTTATTAGGTCTCATTGTTAAAAGACGCATGTTCATTTTCTCTTTGAATTTTTCTAGTTTTACTTTTCAATCACCAATTTGAAACAGCATTTTATCAGTAAATCATTTTTTTTCATTTTGCTGGACAAAATTCAAAGGAAATAAATCAGTTTGGGATTAACATAAGTAAAAATGTTTGCTTTCTATTATAAACTCCTTAAATTGACAGTTAGATGAATTATTTTGCAAATTTCTTAGAAGATATTCAACGGTAAAATAAAATAAAATAAAATAAAATAAAATAAAATAAAATAAAATAAAATAAAATAAAATAAAATAAAATAAAATAAAATAAAATAAAATAAAATAAAATAAAATAAAATAAAATAAAATAAAATAAAATAAAATAAAACAAAAAAAAAGAAAAGAATGTAGCTTACAGTAAGGAAAAGCAAATTCAAATGAACTCTTGAATTTCTAGGAACATGACACAGATTCACTAAAATGAGTCAATACTTCATATAGCCATTTTGGGTGGGAGAAAGAAGACTTTTTTATCAACATTTAAAAGCATTACCACATCTCTACCCACAATGTTGTGGGGTTTTTTTGTTTGTTTGTTTTTTAAGTGTGAGGTGAAAAAATGGAGTGTTGCTGTAGAATTCTCCCCTTCTCTAATCAAGGTAGAAAAGTCTTACAAGCATTACTAAAGCTTATTTCTAAGTAGTTTAGAACTACTACTACTGGCACTAGTAGTAGTAGTTTAGAACTACTAGACATTCTGGATTTGCAGCACCTGCACATGATAGTCATGATATTACAGATATTAGGCAAACTCAAAGGTCTCAATGAGTAAGCATCTGTTGGAAGGATTAGGTTAGAGATTCCTTTAACTTTGCTAGAAACTAAGGAAAAACTCCTCCTGTGATTAGAATTATAGAATCACAGAATATCCAGATTGGAAAAGACCCACTAGGATCATCGAGTACAACTCCTGGGTCCCCAAAAGACCACCAAAATAAATAAATAAATAAATCAGATTATGTACCTGAGAGTGCTGTCCAAAAGCTTCTTTATCTCTGGCAAGGTCAGTGCTGTGACCACTTCCATAGGGAGCCTGTTTCAGTGACCGACCATCCTCTTGGTGAAAAACCTTTTTCTGATATCCAGATTGAACCTCCCCTGTCACAGCTTCAAGCCATTCCCTCGGGTCCTGTTGCTTGTCACCAGAGAGCAGATATCAGAGTTCACCCCTCCTATCTCCCTTGTGAGGAAGTTGTAGACTGCCATGTGGCCTCCCCTCAGTCTCCTCTTCTCTAGGCTGAACAATGCACAGGACTTCAGCCACTCCTCATATGTCTTCCCCTCTAGACAATTTATCATCTTTGTTGACCTCCTTTGGACACTCTCTAACAGTTTTATATCTTTCTTATACTGTGGTGCCCAAAACTGCATACAGTACTTGAGGTGCAGTTGCAGCAGTGTTAAATAGAGAAGGAAAATCACTTCCCTTAGCTGGCTAGCAATGTTACTCTTGATGCACCCCAGGATGTGATTGGGCCTCCTGGCCACCAAGGCACACTGCTGGCTCATGTTCAGCTTGCTGTTGATCAAAACCCCAAAATCCCTTTCTGATGGGCTACTCTCCAGCCTCTCGTCCCCCAGTCTGTATGTATAACCAGAGTTGCCCCTTCCCAGGTGCAGAATCCTGCACTTGCTCTTGTTAAATTTCATATTGTTGGTGATTGCCCAGCCCTCTAATTTGTCCAGATCTCTCAGCAAGGCCTCCCCACCCTCGATGGGGTCAACAGTTACACCCAATTTGGTATTGTCTATGAATTTTCTCAAAAAAACCTTCATACTGTCTCAATTCATTTATGCAATTTATATTAGCAGGCTTCTATATACTGATGTTTGCTAGACTTCAAGCACACACACTTAAGTACTTTCCCAACTCTTATTTAAAGCATTAATTTATGTCTTGTTTTAGAAAGGAAGAAGGAAGGAAGGAAGGAAGGAAGGAAGGAAGGAAGGAAGGAAGGAAGGAAGGAAGGAAGGAAGGAAGGAAGGAAGGAAGGAAGGAAGGAAGGAAGGAAGGAAGGAAGGAAGGAAGGAAGGAAGGAAGGAAGGAAGGAAGGAAGGAAGGAAGGAAGGAAGGAAGGAAGGAAGGAAGGAAGGAAGGAAGGAAGGAAGGAAGGAAGGAAGGAAGGAAGGAAGGAAGGAAGGAAGGAAGGAAGGAAGGAAGGAAGGAAGGAAGGAAGGAAGGAAGGAAGGAAGGAAGGAAGGAAGGAAGGAAGGAAGGAAGGAAGGAAGGAAGGAAGGAAGGAAGGAAGGAAGGAAGGAAGGAAGGAAGGAAGGAAGGAAGGAAATAACTTTAAACCTAAACTGTTGTGTAAACCTGATACCTTCTTTAACACCACAAAGGCTGAAATATTGAAGACAAATGCAGAGTTACTAGTTTGTGCACAGTCGAGGCAACAGGACACAGAAATTAATGTCAGTCAGTTCCATGTTTATTATCATTCTTTTTCTCAGTTGTTGCTGTTACTGCAGATCTTTTGTTATGAGAGATCCAGAGCAAGGAAACGGGACCTCAACTTCCAGTAACCTCAACAGAGGCCAGCTGAAACCTCCAGCTGGGGGGGTGGAAGAATGATCTGATTGCTGTATGTTTGCATGTTTTGAGTACCCCAATCAAATCAGTCCCTTTTGTTTTCAAGGTGAAACCGTTTAGTTACTGTGGTTACAACAGAAGGTTCTCCATGTTAACTTTACAAGCTTAAGCAATAGGGACCCCATTAATTCTTCTAATTATCTGTGTTAGCATACATACTTCCTGTATTATACTGTGATGTACACAGGCATGCAGATTCCTATCTACTTCTAGAAGAGGTGAGAAATTTCCAAATAAATTTAAGAGTGTGTGTATTTTCCCTCTAGTTAAGATTTAAAAATGTATATATTCCTCCCCGATGACTGCATTAGCTCCTCTTTTCCTGTACTAGAGAGGCCAAAAAGTCAAGAGGCACTATTCATTCAGCTAATATTATAGAAAATAAATTTCTTACATATGCTTCTCCCACCCTGTTGTTTTTACCACATATTTGCAAGTCCAAGTCAGCCACAGTAAGCTAATGTATCTATTTATTCAAATGTATGTCCAGTGTCTTCCAAATTTGAAAAAAAAATAAAAATTAAAAAATTTGCAAATGACTCCTCAGAGACCTTACAGATAGGTTTTCAAACACTGCTCTGCTCTCCTCTTCTGTAAGTGACCAACACTGAACACAGTGAAGTTCATGCAGTCCTTCCCATTGACTTCTCACAGCTGAAACGAGGTTGCCAGTGTAAAAAGCCACACTTTGCAAGATGGAACATGATTTTTTTGAGAAACTTTGCACTGATTAAAACAGGAAAACATTGCATTTTGTGGATCAAGCTAAGAACAGGCTTCTTTTGAGTTCCCCTTACTTAGTACAGTTGATTTTATTCTGGTGCGTATTCATTGTACATTCAAGAATGAAAGTAGAAAGTAAAACTGGAAATACTTTCAGTGCCATTGCAGCCCTAAGTAACAGTCATGTCCACAGCTAAGAAAGAGAGGAGGGAGATTAAAAGGTGTTGTATGTATTAATCTTATGTAATATATAATCCAAATGAGTTGTTGTTCTTATGATGTATTAGATCATGCATCATCAGAGCCAGCTGTCACTCTAATGATGTATTGAGGTAATAAATCACAGCGGGACACACTGATAAAGTATTACTCAATAGATAGTTGCATATGAAAAGCAATATTCCATAAAAGCCAGAAAAAATAATAATAATAAATAAAATAAAATATAAAATAAAATAAAATAAAATAAAATAAAATAAAATAAAATAAAATAAAATAAAACAAAACAAAATAAAAATAGAATTAAAAAAATAATAATAATACACCTTACCAGTGGGGCCTGGAACTGGATTCTTTACTGATATACAGCTGTGGGAAAGAAATTAAATCGTAAACTTAAATAGAACTATTACTAACACTAATGCATATTTTCCTTCCAAACAGGACTGGCCTTTGAATGTCCTCTAAGCTATGGTTTTTGACATTGAAGAACCCCTTGTGGAATATTATTTCACACAGCACAAAAGTGAGATTCCAAGAGGTCAATTCGAAGTCTATAAGAGGTACCAAGTAGCAAATATATTCTGTAGGGTTTAGTGCATCATTTGGAAATAAAAACCTGGAAGAGAATGGAAGAAAGAATTCTGATCCAGCATTTTGTTTTGACTCTTACAGGCAAAACATTTTGACATTTTATTTTGAAATGTTTTGGGTTATGCATTAAATCCTGGAATACAAAATGTGCATTTAACACTAAATAAGATTTTTTTGGTGAAAATAAAACATTTTTGCTCTAAAAAGAAAATGTTTTTCAATCTTTTTTTTTTTTTGATTATTTTTGTTCAACTTGATTTGGAAACTTGAGACGTGAAGTGAAAATTTTACCCCAGTCTTATCTCAAATGATCAGAGATCTATTTTCTCTGGTCAGTCTGGAGCAAACCCTTAATATATTGCCCTGTCTTCAGCTGGGATAGAGTTAATTTTCTTCCAAGTATCTGGTATAATGCTGTGTTTTGGATTTAGGATGATACAATGTTGATAACACAAAAATGCTTAGTTGTTGTAGAGCAGTGCCTACACAGGGCCAAGGCCTTTCTGGCTTCTCGTGCTGCACTGCCAGCAAGGAGGCTGGGGGTGCACAAGGAGCTGGGAAGGGAAGCAGCCAGGACAGCTGACGCAACCTGGGTAAAGGGATGTCCCATACCATGAAATGTCATTTGGGACAATAAAACTGGGTGATTAGATGAGTAGGTTGCTGCTGCTGCTTAGGGACTGGTTGAGCATTGGCTGGCAGGCGGTGTGTGTTGTGCATCACTTGCTTTGTTTATTCTGTTATCCTTATTGTTATTATTATTACCATTATTATTATTATTACTATTATTATCCCTTCTTTTTCTGTCCCATTAAACTGTTTTTATATCTACCCTTGTGTTTCTCACCATTTTTTTTCTATTCGTTCCCCCATCTCACTGGGGGTGGTGGGGTGAGTGAACATCTGTGCACTGCTTAGCTGCCTGATGGGTTAAACCACAACGTATATAAATAGAGAGACGGATGGAAGGATCTACCATAAATACAGCTGTCTGGGAATTTTCCTTAAATTTAGTCTATTTTCTTTGGAATTACTGCAGGTTTCACAACCAAATGAGGAGTTAAATGCTTATGAGTGTGTTCTACTTTCACCAAAAGAAATGTCCCAACATCTTCATCAGATCAAACCACCTGTAAAGATGCTGAGGACTACTGGCTGCATTTTTATATTGACTACAGGATCTGGTATTCATTGTCTTTGGCAGGCACCTCATAAAGCCTTGCCTCTTTGAAAGGTTACAATGAAAACCTTTTTTGAAGGTATGTATAAAACTAACTAATGATATTAACACAAGTGATAGTAAAATCTAGTAAATGCGATAGTAAATGTAGTGATAGTAAAATAGTATAAAAAAAAAAAGTGATGGTAAAATTTTGGGGATTACTTTTTAAGATATAAAACTTAATACAAATGATAATGACTTCTAAAAAAAAAAGAAATATTTTCCACCTTTTAGAAATTTCATTTTAAGATTCATTCATAAAGAAATTAAGTTTTAATTATAATATTGATCTCACCTCTTTGCCAGAGTGCAACTAATTCAATTATTTCTAATTACATGAGTGGTGTGATCAGGCTAATTTTAAAAGACCATTCTACAAACACAAGTTGCTGTGGAAAGGCCATGTCTCTTCTCTTGCTGCAAATGACGGGAGGGCAGAAGGTCATTATAAATTAAGATTAGGCACTTGTGATATTTGTTTAGAATTTGCAAGCATGTTTAAATCAGTCTTTGTCTGAAAAACTAGAAGTTGAAATTTTCAAGGAGAAAACAAGATTAGGCCTTCAAAACCTCAAATAAGCCAAAATCCTGTGGAGTCGTAAATCCTGAAGTCTGTAACAACATTTGCAGAAGTAAAATCACTTTTACTGAATTACCCCACAAAATAGTACATGTGGAATTCAAACTGAGGGCACATCTTTGTGCCGACAAGAACACTTCACTTAGGAAAGTGATGTTTCCACCCATTGTTACACATGTGGCTGAGATAAGTCAACTTTCTTTATAAGCCCTGCAAACTTATCCTTCCAGATTGCTCAGAAAGATAACAGCTTTCCTTTCTCTGCCAATATTATCCACTCTAGAAACTATCTTAGCCAGCTGGATGCAAGTTACCCGTAATGTGCCACATGGAAAGAAGTTTTCATGACAAGGAGCAGAACTTACCTTAACTTTGTATTTTCTGTATATTTGTACATCTTTATTAGAACAATGTCCCAGGACACATACATGGGAATATCCTATATACACGGGAATCTCCTATATACATTTATCATCCTGCCATAATTACAAAACTGTCTGTATTTGCCATGTGAGGATTTAGGAATAATGTGAGTGGTGCTTGGGAAATTTTTGGTTCAAGAAGTTTAACATGAAGGATAAATCCTTTCATCCATATGGAAGTAATGGCTGAGAGCAGTTGCTGTAACAGTGTTTTATACCGGAATCTGATGTTAGCTGAAATTCCAAAGGAAAGAGAATTCACAGAGATCCAAGGCATGAACCATCTGCCCAACATCTGCCCCTACCCCAAAAAAACATATATATATAAATACTGAGTATTGTACACTAGTAGCTGCCTCTCAGACTGGCAAAACTTAGCTGGAAATCTTGGGAGAATAGTTTCTCAATACTGTAAGGTTTTGAAAATCCTGTTTCTACTCAAGTTAGAAATAATGAAAACGGAATTTCTAATGAAGTGGGGTACTTCTACTTCCTACCAAAATGGAAGTACGAAGAAGGTAGAAACAAAACATAAGTTAAAAAAAAAAAAGTTACAGCAAACTGTTGTGTACCTCAGAAACTATTGGATTCCAACCCAGAGGGAGGTTTTAATAAGTTTTATTATCGTGAAGTTGGTTCATCTATTATTTCTGAGCATACTAAAAAATATATTTTTACTGTAGCAATGCTATAACACAAACATTATCTAAGCACCCTAGAACTGCACTTATGCAGTTGCCAATCAATAATTTTCCAAATATATTTTGAAATTGTACAGAAGATTCGGATATTTACTGTCTGTTGATTTTAATAAAAGAGTTCTATTTTTCACACCACTGAGTCACAGATCAGCCTATCTGTGGTGATGTAAAATCTCAAATATAATACTGTGTTCCTTTTGTTTCACTTTATTTAATTAATATGTACTTTCCTGAAATCTACATAATGCATCCACAGATAAATTCTTGGTTAACAGAGATCGAAGTCTTAAATCTCACAGACTTCCACTGAGCAAGATTTTATTTACAATCCCCATCTGAAGATCACAAGATCACACAGTACAGGAAGGACTCAAGAAGTAAACTAGTCTTTCTTTACTGACATTTTTTAAGTAATCCTGAATTATATTGTTTACAATTAAAAAAAAAAAAAAGAAAAGAAAAGCCAAGTGTTACTATGTAGGAAGAGATAAAAGGAGTGAAATCAGTTTCTGGAATTAATTAAAAGATAATATTCACAGAGGAATGGCCCAGTGACACAAATAATTATCACTTGAGATTAAACACTCAAAAAGCCCAATTAAAGAACCAAATACAGCTAATGAGAATTCTTAATTGATAATTTTTCATGCGCTTGGATTAAACTTGAATTTTATACTTAGTTCATTACACACACAAAATCATTTAGTTTGGTGCCTCTGCGCTCACTGAAGAAGAGCTGTCTTACACAGAGAATGGGCTGTGGAGGGAAAAGATTTCTGGGTGGCCAGAGAGGGACCCTGCATCATGGTGTAGCCAATATTGTAAAGAGAGTAGAGAAAAAAGAAGCCCAAGAAATTGCTTTTCCATCCAGTTAAATCTGTGAAAATTGGGATTAAGGTCCACAATACCCATGTGTTCATTACTATACAAAGTAGAAGTCACTAAGAGGAAGATACAGTCTGAAGCCTCCACTATGTACTTCTGCACATGGCATACATTTCTCTCCTGTTTTCATGAGACACATTTTAATACTAAGGAGTCTTGGATCACTCCACACCTATCTTGTGCTGTTTGCAGTTTACCAGTTTCTCCTGCCCAAAAATGAATGGTAGTTTAATAGTTGTCGCAGAACAACAAGCACGTTAATGAAGCCTACTGCCAGGCCTCCTCAGGTAACTCTTTAGCAGAGGCTGGCAACTGTCCTCCATGGAAGAAAGACCATTGGCTCTTCCACGATTATTTATAAGTCTACTTTGCCTGCCGATGTGGGATTGCATTTCTTCTGCTGAGAAATACCATTAGTGAGGTTCCTACAAGGTCTGATGATCATAAACATGAATCTTAAATGTCACTGAGACAAAAGAGGTGGGCAGGCTGACTACAGACTGATGCAGTGAAAACTCAAAATTATTTAGCAGGTATTCTTTGTTATGACGCCGGGTGTGGGGGAGATTGCTCTGCCTAAGACACATACACACACCAAGGGTTACTGGCAGCATGCTTATATTAGTGGGATATATACATATTTATTTCATTTCCCGTAAGTCTCTTGCACATTCACCAGGTCTTCGAAGAATCATTAACATAGGTTCCCGTCCCTATTCCCATGTGTACTGGAGTCCTTGGGTGCTTATCCGCTGTACTCTGGTGGTCTTTCGATGAAGGCCAGAAGTCTTCCTTGCTGCTAAACTTCTGATCCTTCCTTTCTTTGACAGACTTCAGCAGTCAAACCAGTTCTTGCTGGTTCCATTATCTATGCATACAGTCTTTTACTCCCGTAACTCTGGGGTCATCCTGTCCTTGTGGTTAACATAAGATTGTGTTAGCTAAGACCTATGGAATCAACATCCTTTACTTTTTTCCCTGTCTCAAGACTAACATTTTTGAACGAAAAAAATGAAAGCATTCAAATGTATAGCTCAATACCATAAGAAGAAATCGCTCCAATTCTATTTCAGTTACATCAGTGTAGATCAATTGTTGGGGTATTGAGTGCACTTGCAGACCCCTGTGCTCCACCCTTGGACCCTGACCAACACCCTTGCATGGTGTTGCCTAAAGCCCAGTACTGCCTTGCTCCCTGATCGGACAGTGGAGCAGGTCTAGCTGCAAGGTCCTGCTCTTCCTCTTCTGGGGCAGCCCTTACATTGAATGCCCTGGCATTCAGGGCATGCCTCTACAATTCCTTAGAATTTGCACCAGCTTAAATTGTGAGGCTATGGGACTAAATATGAATTGTGGCTAACAACAGAATGGAAAAAGGAAAGCTTGCAAGGTGTCGCCCTGAGAATGTTTCAAACGACCTGTGGCACTGGGGAGCCACTGTCTTCATTTCAGAAGTCATTTAGCAGCTCATTGGCATATCTGCATGGATATAATGTGTGATCAAGCAGTAGTCCTTCAGCTGGTACTGAATTAACTAGCTCCTGAAACAGAAGCAACATAGTTACAGACTGCAGGCAGCATACCAAGGCAGCCAGGCTTGCAGCAGACCACAGATGTTCAACCCTGTTCAAAAACTAAAAGAACTACCAGAGCTTGCATTTGTGTCTCTCTGCATGTACTCCTTGCACTTTATCACCTGAGGTGGTATGGAAAACAGCTGAGTTAACACAGCATCAAGTTATATGGTGTAGAGGGTTCAATAAAAGTCAGGTGGATTTTGTGTCCTACTCAGCTTAAGAAGTAACATAAAAAAAAAAAAAAAAAAAGTATTTGCAGATTTGCAACCAGCACATAAGTATTGCAGAATATGCTCAGCAGAAGAAACTTTGATCAGAAATAAAACACACTTAAGAATTTCACTTAAACACCATAACACCATAAAAGCAAAAGTCACTTGCCTTGCTAAAACAAGAACAATTTTGTTAAAAAGAAAAGGAAAAGGGAAAAAGGAAATTTTATCTCACCAGTTTGAAACTGACCCCTGCATTTAATAATGGCTTCTTTTTGATTGTTATTTCCAGCTGTTTCCCATGCTAAAGTAAAAAAGGTTCTGCTTTCTATTTGCAAGTCAGTGATGCTTTGGACTGTCATTTGTCATTTCTTTTCATGTCTCATTCACTGAGATGTTTAAAGGCTCAAGTGTGTCTCATTTACCATTTTCAGGCACTAATTAGAGCTTCTCTTAATTGTAGGTGGCACAATATCAACATAATGCCAGTTAGCTTGTGTAGGGTCACAAGACTGTTGATGCTGTTGATGGCATAACTCCTTCTTTCATTATGCTTAATATCACTTTGTTTGATTTTTGCATATTTTCAGTTAGTGCACCGTTTAGATTTGAGTTTAACGTCAAGCTATACAATTTACATTAATGAAAATATATATTGTTTATCACTCATCACTCTGTCAATTTATTTCCATTCCTCATTGCCTCTCCGTTATGAACAAACCCATAACACCATTAATTTATTCTTTAAAAAAAAAAAAAAGTCATTGCATTCCAGAAAAAGCAAAGCCTACATCTTCCTTTCCTGTCTGAATGACTCCAAGGCAAAGCAATTGTTTTTAATCTGAAACTCAGTTTTGCACAGTGCTTTCTGCTCCTTTTAACTTCCACTAGAGTGTCACAGACTCTACATATTCAGACATCAAGGTCTTCTTGAAGAAGGGACTAACCTGAAGATTTCTTGAAGGCACCTTGCCTTTTCAAGATTATGTTTTCTCCTTTAATCTAACACACCCAGGTCATACCTGGGGGTTTAACAACAGCAGACAATGTGTCATGATCTTCTCAAATTAGTATCTCTGGTAGATGGAGAAAAGAATCCAGACCAAAAAGATTTAAGTATTATATATATCATGACCTACTTCATCAGAAGCAAGTCTTTCTCTTTGGTATGTGGAACAAAAGAGAACCTCTCGACATTCTCCAGCAGCACAAAGCACTCCTCAGTTTGTCCCTCGTACTGGGCTTTCTGCTTCCTCCCCTTTTCCTACTCACACTGGATATTATGTTTTTATGTAAAGCAAGACTGAATCTCTTAGGAGTCCCATCTCTTAACAAGAGACATGTACAAGTTATTAAAGCATCCTTCCTGTGGTGTAAAAAGAATTCTTACCATGGTAGCTCCATGGGGTGAACTTTATCATGACTAAAAGGTGCTACAACAGTAACAGAAGAGACTCACCGTTCATTTTTATATTATCACAATTATCACCACAATTATTCCATGCTCTGTCTTTCAGTCAGGAAAACTCGAGACTACAAGAAAGCACAGTACAGACAGCAAATTTTTAAATCTTTCTCTCCTTCTCATTCAAATACACTTATCTCATGTACTGCCTCACAAGGGACTTAAAAAGACCTCCCTCCTTCCAGCTATTGGATACAGTCATTCACAGGACTGCTTAAATGAATTTATGTATCTTGTGTGTGCACACAAAATCGTCATATTTCTGTTCTCTGCAGCACACATGAGTGGTGGTAGCGGCCTAAATATTTTTGCAAGTCTTGGCCAAGGCCAGGAACAGCAATAATGGAGTTACTACTGCTGTGGTTTGACATGAACTCACTTGCATGGTAAAGCCAGCATAAGAAAGAAATGGAGTTTCATACTTGACTATAAACAAACCAATGGAATTAGAGGGTGAAAGGAGTTCCTGAGTAATACATTAGCTCTAATAGTAACCAAAAATCTTGGAATAGAAATTTCCATCCACAATACTGAGCTCCTAGGATATAGCTTTGTGTTTGTAGACCATGTGCAACAGGAAGGCAAAAGCTTCAAAGCTTAGATGCTTCAAGCAGGTTTTTTGTGTTAGAGCAATGATTGCCTGCTAAGGCACTTTCCTATGGATACTGCCTGCTGGAAGGTAAAAGAAAATGCGTGCATATGTAGATTTTTAAGCACAGTGCAAATCCACTGCTGTTTTGCAATCTGGTTGGTTTCACAAGTGTGGTTTCAGCAGTAAATTCCTGAGATAATATACAATTTTTCATGACTGACAACTAGGGTTTTGACATTAGTTTTAATGAAGTTCTGATACTCAGGTAAAAACTCTGTATATTGCTTATAAAAGAATTATCTGGACTATTGATAGCAGAATTTTCCATGTTTTTTTCATTACTTTTATTTGGTGTTTATTATTATTTATTATTATTATTATTGTTATTATTATTATTATTTTATTTTATTTTACTCTGTTCAATGATTTGTTTCAAGGAAGCCTTATTTACCATATCCTTTTATCTGACAACAAAATTTATAATCTAGAGGCTATTAAAACATCCTTAACGACTAATAAATACTAACTCCTATAATGCACTTTTTGGATATAGCTCACACATCATAGAATCATATCATAGAATGGTTTGGGTTGGAAGGAACCTTAAGGATTACCCAGTTCCAACCATCTACCATGGGCAGGGACACCTCCCGCCAGACCAGGTTGCCCAAAGCCCCATCCAGCATGGCCTTGAACACTTCCAGGGATGGGGCATCCACAGCTTCTCTGGGCAACCTGTGCCAGTGCTTCACCACCTTCTCAGGAAAGAATTTCCTCTAATATCCATTTCCTCCGAACATATAACCTAAACCTATCCTCTTTTAGTTTAAGACTTATAACAGATTACTTCCATCTACTGAACAAATAATGGTATTAGCTATAAAAGAATGAAAGAAAAATAAAAGACAAAATCTGAGAAAACCAGGCTAAGGCTGAGCTTCCTATAATCTGAATTTTCAACTTTATAGAAAATCATGTAGAAAAGATAACTTGTTGCCAAAGATTAGCCTCAGTTTACAGATTTAAACGTGGTGGAGATGACTAGGAGAACTGTGTGTAACAGAGGAAATCAGTATACTGTAAGGGAACAAACATCACTTAACTCTGCAACTATTGTATCTCATGGAACTCTCTTGTGGGGCTGTCATTAGACAAACGAATACCATCCTGCCTGTGAACAAGAATCAAAGGGGATTTATGCTTTATTATTTTTCCTCCCATAAGTAGCCCTCTTTGGGAACCCTTTAAAAGATTCTTCTCTTAAGAATGATAAGATGGTCTCAGGGATGAGTCAGGTGACAGATTGTTTGATCACTTCACACTAATTACACACAAAAAACAGGACAGAACCTGCAGTGAAGCTGGTCAGGGTGGTTTACAACTCCCAGCAAACTGCATCTAAATGGCTTTGGGAGTACAGTAAGGAGAAAGAGAGGTATACCCACCCTTGATCAAGTGGCCCGTTCTGTGGCACACAGCAGCAAGGGGTGGATGTGGGGGTGGGGGAATGATGATTGCAGCTTATGCCTCAGAATTTGTTTGCTCCAGATTTTTCTTGTGCGTGTGTTTTTCAGTTATTTGTTTATTCTAAACATTATTTGGAAGGGGCTGAAGGCAATGGAATGCATTAAGGATATCACTGAGCTAATAACTACATTAAAGTGTTTGTGCATACAAAAACACAGCTACTACTGAAAAGCAAACTTGAGGTAATTTAATAGGTTATTTACCCTTTTTAATAGCCCATATAAATTTAGAGTTGGCATAGTTTATATACATTTTTATTTAATCAAACCATTCTATAGCTTGAATGACCAGGAAGAGGCTTTCATTTTGTCAGAAATTCAGGTGTAAAGGATTGAGACTTGTTTGTATTGTTCCAATTCTTGAATCTTCATATTGTTAGGTACTTTTTCAAGTAAATAATATAAGACAGTTGGAGAAGACAAACACAGATATATACGCTAAACCATTGGGATCTTTTGTAAAAGTGCAAATTGATATTATTCAAGTGTCTGAACAATCTGGTTTTGAGTATGTCTATGTTATTTTAGCTGTTCTCAGGACAGGTAGAGGCCTATTCTTGTAAACATGCAGATGTAACACCTGCTGTTAAAATAATAATAATAATAATATTGACAGAACCAATTCCTTTATTTATTATTTCTCTAACTGTAGATAGCAATAACAGACCCATTTCATCAAGACAAATAGTGCAAAAAAACCTATAAAGCCCTACAAATAGCACCATAGTGTCATTGTGCTGTCACCCCCAATCCAATGGAGTGAGGCTGCAGAGAGGAAAAAATACCACTGTGAAAACAAAATTGGCAGAGATTTGTGCAGAGACTGGCCTGAAATGGACGGATGTGTTACCTCTACCATTAATGCATGCAAGAAGCATTGTGAACAGAAAACGTGGGCTGCCACCTCATGAGATTTTAATGGGCAGGAATGATGGGCATAGTCTACCCAAGCATACCTAACAAAGTACAAAATATTCTGTGCAAAAGCCATTTGACCAGTTTGCATGAGCATATCTCCCCTGGCTAGGAGGATCAGAATTAGAAACTGCTATCAAAAATATATTTACTGTAACAGAAGAGATGGGTAACACTATTTCAGCCTTCAACAAACAAAAATTTTCAACAAACAAAACAAACAAACGAACGAACAAACAAAGCAGCCTAAAACAGAGCTGAGGTATATTTACTTGGGATTATTAGAATCGGTGGTTGTGCACATGTGTAAAGTTGACCTTATGTTATGGCAAATAGCCACAAGAGAGGATGGAAGAAGGTATGGCTCAAGGAGAGGCCAGAGTAGTGATGCTGAATATTGGGGGTGTGGATGAAGAGAGGGGAAGAGATTGGACTAATAACTATAATTTTTTATAAAATCTAGAGGCAAGAACAGATGATGGGTAAGCATAGCTCACTCAGTTATCAGTTCTGAGTTCTCGGGAGTTATTAGCTCCCTGTACCATCCTCTAGACCTTCAAGACAAAGATAGTGTGAAACTGTTGACTCTCAAAGTGGAAAACGTGGAAGAAAAATATCTGATGTCTCATAGGCCTCTGCAGGACTCATTGGTCAACAAACCTTTAAAGTTAATGGTGTTGCCAGTCAGCACAATTTATTAACAACGGAATGGATTATTTGTAAAAGAGGCCTTTTGGAGACTGCTTATCTGAAGGATGTCAGTCACTGTTATTTACCATATCCTTCCTATCTGACACTTTTTGGTGAAGAATGGATCCTATATCCTAATTACATACAAGTGCCGTAACTGCACCATGACAGCAGAGGCTGTCATGTTGCTTCTCTGGGCTCTCTCCTATAATAATAAATTGTTCCTGATCTAAACAGTGTTTGGTTATTTCTGGATCAACTACATAAATGTGACACAGCCAGAGACTTTCTTTTTCTTCCTTCATTTCCTCTCTCTTTTTTTTTTTTTTTAATACTTGTTTTACCTACTTTTCTTTCCCTACATTTGCACAATATTTTGAGACCAGTCTAACCTAACGTCTTAATATATAACATTATGAACTAATTCTGGGCCATCTACACAACACAGCTTTAATTAAAAAAAAAAAAAAAAAAAACAACAGAAAAACAAAAACAAAACAAAACCACCTTCATTCTGCACAACTGAAATACAAAAAATTTTAAAAAAAATATCTTCCATCATACCTTAAAAATCCTGTCTGCCTGCCCCACAATGTGAATTTTGGCATGGGTGGGAATCATATTTTAAAGTATTGTAAACACCATACACATTCAAGCTTCACAGAACACCAGAAAGAATCAGATGTTACCCATTAGTAATCAGAAGCCTAACACAGATGACCAAGATACTTGTTTAAGCCTACTGAATTACAAACCACATAGATCCCCACAGTGCTTGTTCATCTGCAAGTACATTGTGGTCAAGCCCTGCAGGAATACAGTTATGTAGCAGCAACTTTTTCAGAAAACATATATTTTGATATAGAAATAAAGGTACACATGCTGGCATGCAGAAAGAAATGCATTGCATCTTCCAACATCAGTAAATGAAATTCAGAACTTTCAAAACTATATTCCACATATTTAGAAGCTATTTGCATGCAGAGTTCAGGCACTTCCCAAGACAAGCTACATTAGAATTTTAAGAATGGAATTTTCAGTGGGACAAATTCTTCCTTGTCCCTATCTATTCTTGGTAATGATGGATTATAAAAAGCAGGATAAAATCTACAAAATGTGACAGTGTCAGTCCATATAACAGCAAATGAGAATTCATGCTACAAATCTCCATCGCATTTATCTTCTTTACTAGCACTTTCATCAGGATGATCCATATTGCATTTTTAATGACACCTGGAAAGGAAATCTTATGAATTAAATAAAGAAAAAAGGAAAAAAAAAAAAAGAAAAAAAAAAGATAATGTGGCCGCTCATCAAGCCTTACTGAGTTCTATAACTTTATAAAGAATCTACTAGTATGAATGACATTAGGAGTTATATTAATGTGTCTTATTTTTAAGACATAATTAAACAAAAATTTGGCTTTAGTAGAGCAACAGTATGTATACTGATTGTTAATTGTGAGTCATACTATTTGCTCTTCTACCCCTTTACCTTGAGAGCATAACTACTGGATACTGGAAGTATTTTGCAATATGCATTGACATTGCCTGTTTCAAAATCCAATATATCATCAAAATAAGACACATTTTCCAAGTGATCATCAGGTTGATCTTTCACCTTCATAACCTTTAAAGTACTTACATCCTATGTAAATAGGATGTTAGTACTGAAAGTGAAGATTTAAAAATTAAATGTGTGTTAGACTTCAATTTTTACCACAAGAAAAAAAATCAAAGTAGTTTCAGGCTTCGTTCAATAAATAAACAAATACATAAATAATTTTGTTATCTTTAAATTCAATGCAAGGAAATGTGCTCTCAGGAAGGCAGAAAAGCTTAGTATAAACTCTTAATAACGGTGGAGATGGCTCAGTATTGTACAAGCCATTAAAATCTTACAGAGGTCAAACATATGTGAAAAACATTCTCAATCATGGAATAAGGGATTTTAATTTGATAGATATTAGTCTGTTCTAGATGTAATTTTTTGTGTCATAGGAGTCTTCTTATAAACATTACAAAACACCCTTACAATGAAATACAAGGGCTTAAACTTGTGCAGAGTTCAATAATATTTTGGAAGGTGAAATTTTCATACCTTGATCTTACAAGTATTTATAGCTTTCCAGAGGACAGTTCATCTGAGTATATTTTGTTAACAATGATACATTAATGTATACTTGACACAAACTTTGATGTAATTTATTGGCTCTTCATAGCTAAGTAGTTACAAATGTCAATAACTAACAAAAAAAAAAGTAAAAAGCTGTTGCTCGAAAATTAGAGAAAGCAGGAAAAATCATGTTTATGCTTACAGTGTAGTTCCATATTATAGCTGATTTTGTTCTCTCTTTTTTAGCAGTACTTTTTGGTTCACTTTCCCTGTTTATTTTCGTAAGACATGACTGAAAGTACCAGAATCTCTGAACAAGATTTTCAAATGAAAGTAAGAGACTCACTATTCCACTGGCAGTGGGAATGAAAGGCATTCAGACACATTGGAAGATCACATTTATTCATTGACTGGTTTCAGCTCTGTAAATATAGTCTGCCAAATGCTCATGCAGTACTTAAGATTTCAGTTTGAGACAAAAATGAATTAAATGTAGCATGGCTCCTTCCAAAGCCTGAACACAACAGAAACATTTAACCTTTAAGCATTCATTTGGAGCATGAGCTAAATATAATGCATTCACACTATGCATGACAATACAATGAACCAGAACCACTAATGTACTTTGTTTGTCTTCCTCTCAGACATTTTTTGTTTTATTTTTTTAAACAGAATATTCAAAACTTTTTTTTTTTTTTTTTAACACATGATCTTTCATAATATAAATGGTAGTTCTTCATCCATATCTAATAACACATGTTTTATAACTACTGCCTCATCTTCTGCCTCTGTCAAATACTTTCTCTTGATCTCCTTCTATACCTTCTATCAGTACGTCCATGGACCAGAAGCAGTCAATATGCCACCCATGGGCCAGAAGCAGCCAAGACTTCTGAAAATCCTTTTTTATTTTTTTCATATGTTCAGTATTTCACAAGATCATGCAATGATACAAACAATATACAAAAAGACTTCCTTTCACCTTTTCTGAGACACAGGCACATACCAAGTATACTGTCTCCAGACTGGAACATAAAACACTTGTTTTCATTCAAATCCTTGCTGTAAGCATGTCCTGAAGTTCCTTGATTATACCTTCATTCTAGAATATATTACATTTTTAAAGAAACATTTTCTATTGATTTAATACAAAAATGATTGAAAGTGATATTCCTTAAATGTTTTGGAAGTGTTCCAGCCTGTGTTAATACTTAATTGGAATGTGCCTGAGGCAATTAACATGCATTCACTTCATATTCACTATTGTTTAATTCTTCCTTAAGATGAAGGAAAATTGTAACAACATGACTGATGGCAACAAGATAGGGTGATGCACAAATAAGGTTAACGAAAATGACCTCTCATAACAACGAAAGTATTGAACTGAACAAAATAAAACACTCTTAATAAAAGAAAAAATAATATTTAGCAGAGTTATTTCCCCTGTCCTGGTAATAATCAAGCTTTCTGTTGACCATCCTATTTTCTTTTCTTGGCTGAAATGTTTTAAAGACCTTTTGCTTTTGCTTAAGCAGAGCCAGGATATCAAGTTTAGGCCTGTGGGGGACAGATCTTTACTGAAAGAACATTCAGACAGAAACCACTGATTGTTTTGTCTAAGTGAGGACTTCACAATCTATTTTTTCCCTCTCTGAAGAGGCACTGTTGCATTTAATTCCTTACTAAAACCATGGTGACGGTTTTTCAAAAACTTCTGATGGCAGCGCAAGTATAAATAGGATCCAGTGCAATCAGATGATCGGGAAGCTACTCACCTTTAAAATCCCTCCAGCTCAGATTTAATTCAACAAAATGTAACATTTTTCTCCACTCAAAGTTTTGTTTAGTCAGGGGACTGTACACCCTAGCAGTGATTAGGTACTTTCTGTACCAAGAGTTCAAATAATTTCTTGAAAGTGTAATGATAAAGATCTTTGTGGTTTTGGTTTTTTTTTCCTCATGTTAACAGGCACTACAAAGCTCTTGCAAACAACTAATGGAGAAAAACATGGAATCTATGCCCAGAAAGCTATGCTAGTAAATATTCTTTATTGAGACAGTGAAGCCCACCTGCACCAAGTCACTGCGTTCACTGAAATGTATATATGCATGTGAAATGTATAACCTGAAGATTGTTTCCATCCATAAGAGTTCTTTTACAAAGAGGTTACTCTGGTCTGTAGAATCATCACTAGTACTGCTGACATTTAATTACATCAGGTTCCTACCAGAAGTTTCAGATCAAGCAGCTACCACTGTAAAACAAAACACGTAGTTTTGTTCCGGTGAGCAGAATATAGTGTACCTAGGCACATCATCCTCTACGAAGACTTTCAGCAATCCTGTTAAGCTTCTGAGACTTGAAAAGTTTTTTTTCAGATCATTTCCAGCAGGTTCATGTCTTTCTGCAGATTCAGGTACCTTTTAGAAGATTTCTATTCTATAGTACAGCTGCGCCCTCAAAGCCAGATAAATAGTAAAATGTTGTTCTACACAATAAATAGCTCCTACTCAGCCAAAACATAGTTAAAAGGAGAAAGGCTTTCTAAAATCAGATGAAAATAAGCGCAGTAATAGACAGTTAAAAGACTTTATGTATCTTCATGCCCCTTTGCATGTCTCAGAAGAAACTAGTTCAGAGAAGATGCATGTTAAACTTATAGATCTTACAACCAAGATTATTTTCTCATCCAGTTTTCTAACAATGTTATCTTTGAATTTTACAGGAGCAGAGACTTATTTTATCTATCTATCTATATATGTATACATATACACTAAAAGTGGGCTTAAGATACAGTGAAATATAAAGCAGAGCAACATTTTTTTTTTTTTACACAACATTAAAATGAGGTGAGTTTCACTATATACTTCATATGTAAGCTTATAGGAAGCAAGTAAAACACAGGCTGTTATCCAAAGCTGGATTTAGATATAAACTGTACTTGCGAGATTTATAGCACAAGAGAACAATGCACTTAGATCTGTGTCACAGACCTCGGTTGCAAACTCTAAGTTCATGAGAAGTTTTTCAAAGTACATCAAATACAAGTACAACAAAGTACAACAATATACAACAAATACAACTACAACAAATACAAGTACAACAAATACAACAAAAGTCTTACAAGGAGTGGCTGAGGGAGTTGGGATTGTTCAGCCTGGAGAAGAGGACGCTCAGGGGCGACCTTATCGTTCTCTACAGGTACCTTAAAGGAGGCTGTAGCAAGGTGGGGGTTGGTCTATTCTCCCACGTGCCTGGTGACAGGACGAGGGGGAATGGGCTAAAGTTGTGCCAGGGGAGGTTTAGGTTGGATATTAGGAAGATTTTAGGAAGAACTTCTTTACTGAAAGCGTTGTTAGGCACTGGAATAGGCTGCCCAGGGAAGTGGTTGAGTCACCATCCCTGGAGGGCTTTAAGAGACGTTTAGATGTTGAACTTAGTGATATGGTTTAGTGTAGGACTTGTTAGTGTTAGGTCAGAGGTTGGACTGGGTGATCTTGGAGGTCTCTTCCAACCTAGACGATTCTGTGATTCTGTGAAATTCAAACATTTTTGATCTGATTTAAAACAACATAAAAAAAAAAAAATCTGACTGGAGATCACAGTAACATTCATGAAATGTCAAAATATTTTGTTTCAACTTCAAAAATGCAAAATTAAAGACATTAACAAACCCTGACGTATCATTTACACACACACAAACAAGCAAACAAACAAAAAAAAAACTTCTCGTATATCCCCATAATTTTTAAAAAACTACCTCATATAACTGTCAGCTTTTTCCACATTGCAAAGGTAACCAAGTTGTTCACTCTGACTGAGCAAAGGAATCTGATTTAATAGCTAAAACTTCCCTTCCTTGGGGTACAAAAAGACCAAATTAACAAATCCATCTTTAATTAGAAAATGTAGTGTTGTTCCTTTGTTTAATACTTTGCAGAAGAAATGCATAGGGCACTAAATCAATAATCTTTTTACTTTATTGAGAAGAGCAGAAGCTAGCTTACAAGGATGTGGGAGAAGAGAAGAGTTTTCTAACTGGATCCTCGTATCAAGAAAAGACTCCTTTAATTACATATTTATTTTAAAGTATTTTAGGGGACAGGCTTTCTAGCATGAACACTTAATATGAGTGATTGTACTTAAGGTTAAGGTACAGGTCTCTAAGCCAAGAAAATTCAAGGGGATGGGGAAAAAATGTCTCTTTTCTGAGAAGAAATGAAAGGTATCATTTTTGACTGCAAGTAGCTGAACTGAGTATATTACTGCATATTTTAAAACTGAACTATGGGTCACAGATGTTTCTAGTAAATATCTTCAGACTGAATCTTCTGGTTATTACACATAAAATTAGAAATCAAGGAGAAAACCCATAAAATCAGCAGTCATGAAATATTTTTCTCTCCCTTTTCCCCTTCTCTGTCACTTTCTAAAAGCTCAGTGGGACTATCAGATGAAGTTGTTTTGTACAGTTTTAAAAAAGTAGATGAGTTACCTTCTATATGTTTGTTCAATAATTCAATTTATATATATACACACACACATACATACCTAAATATATATGTAAATATCTATATGGGTAGATAAGCCTGCAAAGTCACATGTATTTATCCTTCAGACTGGTCTGATCTACAATTCTTCTTGAATCTATCCCTAATATATTGAACTTGGAAATATTTCCAGTGACAGTACATTTTGTCGCTCAGTAGAACCAGGTTAAAAGTTTTCTCTCACTTTAGCTGTCCCTGGTTAATTGCTTCAACCTCAGAACTGTAGCTCACTACCAAAGAAACTTTTAGAAAGGCTGCACTTCCAAGTAGATGACTAAACCCCCCTATTTATTTATTTATTAAAGCAGAATAGCCTGTCTCAAATGTGGTTAAAAAATAAAAATAAATAAATAAATAAATAAATAAATAATCACTTTATACTATGGAGAGGGAAAAAAAAAATCTTTCAAACTAATGAGTTAGCAAAAATGTGCAATCTACTTCACCTCAACATCAATGAAAATGGGGATTTTCCATGACTACAAGCATATAATTTTAATTGTTCTGTTCATTTAAAAATCCCAGCTCTATCATGTCACCACTTTTTAAGCCTGAAGAAAAAATTAGGAATGGGAAATGGTCATTGTTTCACATGAAAATAATAATCATTGTCACTTTCTTTATCAAAACATCCTTTTTTTTTTTTTTTGATGTTGTGATAGAATAGCAGGATGCATGTTCTCCAATGTTTTCCTCTCCATCTTTAAAAAAGTTCAGATCAAACAGCCACTGAGACCTCTATCAGGTCTTCACTAAGCATATTTGTTCACATACAACTTTACTTTTATGTTCTCAAGCTCATAAGCACACCACTATTTGATAAAATCAAGTTTGTTAACAGGTACCAACATTTATTAATCTACTTTTCCAAAACACAAGCATAATGACATGTTTATAACCCGATTCAAAGAGCCCCTAAACAGTTGCCCATGACAACCTGGATGATGTGCTGCACCAGGGTGGCAAAGTAGGGATTCTTTCCAGAATCTTTGCAGACTGTCTGACATTTAAAATATTTACCCTAAACACAGGAGAACCAATGCAGCCCTTCCTGCTCCCCAGTGTGGGTATCTCAAGCACCATGAATAAAAAAAATAATTGTATAAGGCTGACCTCTGGACAGACCTCTTCCATAAGCACCCTTCCTTAGAGGATTTCTCACCTTCTGACATATTTCCCAGCAAGAATGCACTACCTGTATTAGCTGCTAGCCCATTTACACCTAAAGCAGCTGTGTTTTTCTGGGAGTATCCTTCCAAAAGGAAAAGAGATGACACAAAGATGGCTGAATGCTAGAAACCAGACAGCCCTTGGCACCTGCTTGGATTCCCATGGGGCTCCTCCCAGCCACGTGCAAGGTGTTTGCATTGGCACAGCACAAACTGCCTCTCCCACGATTGGCAGATGGGTCCCTTGCCAGTGGACCCCTGGGAGGTAAGCTCTAGGCTCTGGTAATGCAATGTCCATACTACATGCTCAGCCTGTGGAGGCAAAAAAACAGTCACTATTACATATTATTAGATAAAATGATCTGTTATTTCATGCACATACTCGTATTCAGGTGAAGGAACAAATCTGCAAGGTTTACAGCAGGGAGATCTCTATCTTTGTAAAACACAACTGCTCAGTATTAACAACAGCTCAGCAAATACTCAATCATTTCTTACCACAGTTGTCATGTTTATAGTAACTACCTAGATTAGCTACTTCATCACCAATGATAACTGAATTTGTTGGGGAAAAAAAAAAATCTTCCCTTCAGTATTGATTTGGCTGTTCTCTTCCTGTCACCAGAAGTTTTTCACATTAATAAGACAGGCTGCATTACCCTTACTCACATAGGACAGAGCCTCAATCCACAATGTTTTGGTTTAGCGCTGGCAGGCAGCTAAGAACCACACAGCCACTTGCTCACTCTCCCCTGGTGGGGTAGGGGAGAGAACTGGGGAAGTAAAAGTGAAGGAATTCATAGTTTGAAATAAAGACAGTTTACTAGGTAAAGCAAAAGCCACATGCAGAAGTAAATGAAACAAGGAATTTATTCACTGCTTCTCATCAGCAGGGAGATGTTCTGCCCAGGAGAACAGGGTCCATCACACATAATAGTTTCTTGGGAAGACAAATGCCATCACTCCAAATGTGCCCTCTCCCTTCTTCTTTCCACCAGCTTCTACTTCTGATATGACACCAAATGGCATGGGACATCTCTTTGGTCCATTTGGGTCAGCTGTTCTGACTGTGTCCCCTCCTGGCAAATTGTGCACCCCCAGCCTCCTCGCTGGCAGAGCAGCATGAGAAGCAGAAAAGTCCTTGGCTCTCTGCAAGCACTGCTCTGTGACAACTAAAACATTGGTGTGTTATCACCACTGTTTTCATCAAAAGTGCAAAACACAGCATTGCGCGAATCTCTGTAAAGAAAGTTAACTCTATCTCACCCAAAACAGTGGCACACAATTATCTCAAATGACTTCAGTGGTACTGTTTCTGGAAGCCATTATTTAATAAGGTTATCAGACTACACATTTACATTTTAATCTAGTCTCTCTCTAGTTCTTACTACTAAGAGTATGTTAACAACCTTGCAGAACCTACAGGAATGTAACACCACATTGTTACATATGGGTCATTTTGCACACTTACAGATTTTATCTATACCTTCTTACAGCTCTTTCATTTACTTAGTACTCTGAGGAATAAAGAACAATTCATAGATCTTGCCATTTTCCCGTTGTATTCTTTCAAGTCCACAATTGCTGCTTCACAGTTTGCTTTCATCACTTTAAAAATTTTGCATTTGATATTGCTTGCATTACATATCTAGCATTTGTGAATTTAGATACAGATTTGTGCTTACTCATGCCTCTCTTACTTTACCTATGAAATTCTTCCCTGTTTCTAGGGAAATACTATCGTTTCATTAGTCTTTTTCCAGTTTGTCCTGGAAATGTTTCTACAGGTTACGATTTTTCTTCTACACTCTGCTTCTTCAGTACCTCCATCAATTTCTGCACTGTTCTCTCTTCTCCCTTTAAACATATTTTTTCCCTGGTATACAGCTACCTCATATATCTCTGAAACACTGATAGCTGGAAGTTGAACACAGCAGGATGACTATGTTACATTTGACTGTCTCCTATACATTTTTCCCCAAAGTATCTGCTCCTAAGCTCTAGTTGTACGTGCTACATTAGATTGACTTCATTCTCATATTCTTACAAGGTTCATCTCAGCTCATTGAAACAATGTCACAAGAAAGGCACTTCTGTGAGGGTGTAATTTTCACTACAAGAGCATCCAAGCCTTTTGCACACTTGTACGCCTTCCTCACCCTTCTCTCCCTCCTTGACAAGTAATGCATTTGCAGTTGGGGACTGAAGTGTTGACTCTAGATTAGAATAACTATATCCCACTGAAACTAAATAAGCACCCTAACAGTGCTATAAATCCAGCTATTGCAAAGCAAGCACTTGAATCCCTGTCTTGTGAAATGGACAGAACCCTAAAAAGCCTGCTCATCACACATTGTACACTCTACCAAGACTTGCGAGAGAGCAGCCACGAGCACTTCAGACTACATTTACTCTTTAGTAACAAATCCTTCCTTAGATATTCCAAGAACAAAGGCTCACATTGAATATACAGTAAGTTTCAGCCTTCAAAATCTTTGCGAGAGAATTTCAGTCATTTATAAATCTGTGTTTTCTGACATACAAAATGTAGCTAAGAAATTACTGTCTTGGATATCTATAAAATAATAATGTTTAGTCATTCAATAAACCACATATATAACTCTGTACTATGGTAACTATGATCAGCACAGAATCACAGAATCATCTAGGTTGGAAGAGACCTCCAAGATCATCTAGTCCAACCTCTGACCTAACACTAACAAGTCCTCCAATAAACCATATCACTAAGCTCTACATGTCTGAAACATGAAGTTTTAAATTTCAAAGTTGATTTAATATATCACTTGAAAATAATATCATAAAGATATGTTTCATTACGAGTTCAGTCTCACTTCCATGATACCAAAATGTTACTAGCATTTTAATAATATTTAGGATTTTTCTTTTTACTAAATATATATATATATTCTGTATACTTTAGGAAGAACATTTCCAGGCAAGTTATTTCTAATCAGACAAGATGGATTTATTTGTTAGAGTTGCACAGGCAAATGAGCAAGAAAAATCCCCTTTATTGAAAACTGAAAAGCTACAGGATCCACAAGTGACAAAATGCAGAACTACGACCTCCCTTTTAATTTGGTTTAGCAGTTGAAACAGTATTGATTTTCTCATAGAAATACAAATTAAACATGATATTTCTTGTCATCAGACTCAGGGACATGGACTTTCTTTTCCACTCCTCAGTGTTTATAATCAGTATGATTCTCTAAGCACTAAAGTCAGACACATTTTGAACAGAACAAACATAAAAAGAAACCCTATGTTGTCAGGGTAGATTCATTAAGCTGAATGGGACTGCATGGATGTTACTCAGAGCTATGCCCCACACAGCAGTGACTTGCATGGAGTCTACATCCCTCAGCAAACAGGAAAACATCAGGCAATTTAAAGTTGAGGATGTGTTGGTTTTGAGTTCTAAGATAAGGTAGGACTACCAGATCTGCTAAACCCTTTTCCAGCAATGGTGATAGACCGATAGATTTTAGTTGTTAATTTGGCATTATTTTTCAGCAATCAGGACAGTCAGCAACAGACAGAGAGACACCCATCTGGAATGGATTGGTAGCCGTGCACATCAGTTTTCCAGATGATTACAGATTACAAGTGCAGGAAATATAATGCAGATAGCCTGAGAAATGAAAGCAGCCTTCTGCAATATTTGTTAAGTGTTCTGTTTATTTTATTTCATCACCTTTAATGGTTAATTGAAAGCTGAAGCCTAGCATAACCATGGGTTACTGTCACCCTGCTATCTGGGTGCCCTGATCTCTTCTTGTTGCTGTAACAGAGAAAGACTTCCCCAGACACAAAGAAATAGCATTCTTTATAATTCCTAATTTTTATAAAACATTTAAGACAATAGATGCACACACAGCTTTCTCACTTTTCATCCCCGGCTTTAGGACAGGCAGAATTAATTTTAATCATCAGCCTTTTGTAGCAAATGCAAAATATCAGTATAATACCATCGCTTCAGAAGGGTCAAAACTTGTTGGCATTTCTCACATGATTACTTCCACAAAACTACTCTATCAGTGAGATGGTTCTTCCCTTATGCCTTCTAAAACATTAACATTATCTAAAACAGACAGTGCTCAGCAGCTGGTACATAGCAAGAGAGAAGAAAAGGAAAACGAGAGCAAAAAAACTCCAAGCTGCAGATAAGTATAATTACAGACAAAATCTCAAACAATTTAATCAACAGAAAATTAACTACAGACAGAGTAATCATACTATATCACACTGATAGATGATATGTCATCTACAGCATCCTTTGGGGAAAAGAAAGTAAGAATCCAGTAAATCTCCAGGTGCAAAGCACGGAAGAAAGCAATAGTCATAGATGAAGTTTTTCTTCTGGACCCCACCACTGCCTCTGGATATCTTTGGTTTTGCCTCAAGTCCTGTAGATAACCAGTGCGCGAGAGCAAATACAGATCCCACAATCCACTTTGTCATCATAACCTGCACAGAATCTGCATACAAGTGAACTTATCTGCTCCTGCTCCTCTTCCCTATCTGGACAGGTCCAGAAGAAAGCACCAGATGTGCAACCTCAGACAGACCCATTTCTGTGAGCTGCAGCACACTGAAGTTGAAGTGGAAACAACACAGCCAAGAGGACAGACATGCACAGCCATTAATTCCCTCCACACTTT
Organism: Anser brachyrhynchus; assembly: GCF_964034855.1. NCBI lineage: Eukaryota > Metazoa > Chordata > Aves > Anseriformes > Anatidae > Anser > Anser brachyrhynchus. The sequence goes on along the minus strand of NC_137697.1, from coordinate 67,333,805 downwards.
TCCCTCAGATTATAAGCAATAGCTACTCCTACTCAGCTGTCCAGTAAAAGTACCAGGCCATGACCTTGCAGGAGAGCTGCCTCCTACAGACCTTCTAAAACTGGTGTGCAGTGGTGTATAGCTTCGCTATATGGCATTTCATCTTCAGTTTTTCCTTCAAGTAATAAAGGTTTAAATACTTGGAAGAATGAGGCAGCTAAGTAGGGATGACCACTGCTGTCCAAAACTTAGTTAACTGTACATAACTGGTGGGCTGATCCCAGCTCACATTGTTAATTGTCATGGCTCTGCCAAATGAATGAATCCAACTAATACACACAAAATTTCCCTATTTTGCATATTAGTGTAATATCGCACCATTTTCCCAAAAATTCAAATGTACTAATAATTTTTTTTTTTATTACTTTCTATATTCCACAGAAAGTCTGTGAGCCATTTCAACCCAAAAGGCACTGTATAATGTACTTAACATTCCATAGAAAATTACAATAAATACAGAATAGTACACTACACATTTTCTAGTGGCCCAGCAGCACTGAATTTTGCAGTTAACTTTGCAAACATAGGAACAGCTTCATGGACTTTAAGCCTCATGGCAACTAAGCCAGCTTCCTAATGAGATGCATCATCACCCGAATTTCCTTCAACAGAATCTATCCTACTAGCTGAAAACTTAATTCTTAGTAGGGCAGCTGTTTTCTAAATTTTTGAAATACCTGCTTTGAAAATAAAGGAATTGATGTAAGAAGTCTGAGACTGCACAAACCTACTGAACAATCATGTCACTGCAAAGACTTAGCACACACACACACACACACACACAAAGACAGATATGTTTTCATACCTATGTTTAGAGGGAAAAAAAAAAAGGAAAAAAAAATGTTAAATTCAAGAACTGATTGCAGAGACTCAGTCCTCTGTCCATATTATGCTTTTACCCTGCTGTGCAGCCAAATTCCACAAACTAGCCTCTCACTCCCCTCCTTAAAAGAAGTGAGAAGAAAGTATGATGGAAAGAAAAAGGCTCACAATTTGAGATAAGGATACTTTAATTAAAGGGAAAAGGAAGAGGGAAAAACAAAAACGGCCATGCAGAAGCAGAGAAGAAGTATATATATTCTCTACTTCCCACCAAAGATCCACATCCAAGTTCAGCCACGTCCTGGGAAGCAGGGCCTCAATATGCGTAGTGGTTGTTTGGGAGGACAGACGCCCTCATAACAAGAGCCCTCTGACCCCTGACCCCTCTCTTCCCCTTCTCACCTTTTATTGCTGACTGTGACACAATGTGGCATTGAATATTCCTTTGGTTGGTTTAGGTCAGCTGCCCTGGTGATGTCCCCTCCCCATCTCTTGCCCACTGGCTCTGATCTACTGGCTCTGGGGGGCTTTGGAGAGAGTCTTGGTTCTGTGCCAGCACTGCTCAGCAATAGACACAACACTGGTGTGATACCAGTGCTGTTCTAGCTACAAGCGTAGAGCACAGCACTGTGTGGGCTGCTGCAGGGAAGGTTAACTTCATCCCATTCAGACCCAGTACACATATGCAAGATCATAATTTTTCATTGTGTTGAATCTATACATAGGCATAAAAACACAAGCTTTTATACGGCAGAACTGGAAGTTTACCTCATCTAAAAGACACATGGTTTTGTCTGACTATGCACCTTTGAATCTGGGGCAAGATCAAAACATTCTTTTTAGATATTTTATTATAGAAGATATCTTGCACAGAAACATCTCCATAAGAACAGCTAATACGGAGTGCTCAGTTTTCCTGGGAAGGATGCAGCAGTGGTGACTCCAGCTACAGTACTGTAAGCAAATGGACAGGGCTTGGATTTCTGCACCAAAAGAAACACAGTTTTACAGCAGCTTTGAAAAATTAGAGAGTACTATCAGTAACGGCTAACTAACAGGGATAGGTTGTGGATTAGTCAAAGTCAGATCAGAAGAGTTTATTTATCTTTATATGAGAAGACACACCAGGATGCTTGTATGGAAGGCACATGAAACTATATATTTCTGTATAAATTTCAGAAATATTAACAACTTAAAAATTTTCAATGTCAATGGGCAGTTGATTTGAACAGCAGTTATGTTGTACCTCATTTTGCTGCAAAGCACCATTTGTCAATGACAAGTATTTTGACTGTTTGTTTTCTTTTTTTTCTTTATGGACAAAATTACATTTTTCCAACTTCCAGAGAAAATGCTCATAAAAATGCATCCTTCTTTTCTTACTGAGGCAGCAGTAGTGATCGTAAGGACTCCAGTTATGAATAACGTTATGAAAACCAGTGTGTTGGCTTTATCAATCAAAACCCTCAGGGTAAATCTGTTATCATAAAAATAAATAAATAAATAAATCTTTCTTTTTCCAGAAAGAAAAGAGGTGTGGAAACCTCTCAAATAAAGAGGAGATTCCCTACTGAATCTATCCCTGTTGTGAACTTCTTATCTCAAGAGGTCTAAAGAGAGAAACAAAAATTCCCTAAGATTAGGAATGATGGTGGAACCTCTCGATACTTTAAACCAGGGTTATTAAAAGAGAAGCAAAGGTAGAAAGTATTGGTGTGTTTGTGTGGGTGTGTAAAGAACTAGGCGAACCAACTAAAAGGCAGTACTATTAAAAATCTATTTAAAGGCAGTACTATTAAAAATCTATAAAGTACTATTAAAAATAGTAGGCCTCTGAAGCAAAGGCTGAGAACCCACCACCCTTATTAACAATGAAGTCAGACTTACGCCATACAGCAAGCTATAGATTAACAAAAGGCCTCTTTTCTATCCCAAACACTGCATTCCTTTTTTTTTCCTGCAGTGTAAAATTGTGGCATTAAGACAACACAGTTCCCCTCTAGTGAAGCCAAGTACACTCTCAGAAAGAGTGAGTTTGAATTTCTTTATGCCAAAGAAAGAAATTGCATCTTGAATAAACTCTCTAAGCTTCAAGTTGTCACATAAAAGTCCCACCTTCAGCTGTGTTTTTTAAGAAAATAGCAGCATTCCTATATTTTGCATTGTGTCTAACGCATTGAGACTACTCTGTGAAACTGGTGCTCGATGAACCTCTCAGAATAGCTTAACACATGGGGGAACATAAAGACTTCAGATCCTATTTGGCAGTAGACATTGGTTAACACAATGATATTCTCAGCTTTTCTGAGATTACAGTGCTTCTTGGCATAGAAAAAGGGAAATCTTTCCACTCCTGGTGTAGCTTCATGCATAAAGGACTGAAATGAAACTCAGACAATTGCAGTTTGAGAGTTAGATGGCAGCATTCTTTCCCCCTATTTGAAAGCAGGCTTTAATTTAGCTCTAAATGCAGTTCTAAATGCAATTGAAAAGTACTTTTTGTGTTGGTCCACTTCACAGGAGTGTTCCCAGGACACACTGTAACAGTAATGTGAAGATAAGTTTGCATGGTGGAGCATTAGGAAGCTCTGGGAAGAGCTTCCTCCTTTCTGCTGTAGAAACAGCAGAAGGAACAAACTGCAGAAAAGCAGTAAGAATGGCATGTACTTATAGCACCTACTTTTCAAAGTTACAAATACCCTCCCACACATTTGTGTGCAGCTTCTCAGGGCATAGGTCAGGAGACAAATGGGTACTACGTAAATCCTGGAAATTTACTGTAGTGGGATTGCAGGAGTGCTCACAGCCAGCTCACAAAGGGTGCAAAAAAGCATGCCCAAAGCCAGCATAAGATCACCAAAAAAAACAAAAAACAAACAAAAAAACATAGCAAAAAAAAACAAAAAAAGAGGAGAGGAAGTCTTGAAGGTGGTGTCTGAGTCAGCACAGGAAGGTAACAGGAACAACCACAGACTCACAGATAAAATGCAAAAAGTAGATTTATTCTCGTTACCACACCAACCAGAGGATCCCTGAAACAGCATCTGAGCAGAGGTACACGAGCGGGAATTCAGGAACTGCTAAACAGGGTCCATGAGAGGAGAATGCTGGCCTGATGGATTCCCCTGTTTTTATCAAGAGTTTGTGCGGGAGCAGTTTTTATCACCATGCTGTGATTCTTACTGTGATTCTCACTGTGCTTCACTGATCTTTTCTGTACCGAGGCCAAGAGCTCAAGCACATCCGATAGGGCACCTCCAAATCTTCCAAACACCTGTGTTACCTATGCAGAGATGTGCTACTTGTCAAACACACAGAGCACAAACAGCAGCAGTCTTAATTTATGTTTTTCTACATTGCTGCTCCCCAGACTATACATGTTCCTAGCTGTGAGGTCACTTGAGCGTATTAATAATCCTCTTTGCCAGTTTTCCATTCTGATCCCATCCTCCTTGCCAATCTTCTGCTTTTAACCCATTTCTCCCAACTGGTGCTATTCTTTTCCTAAGGAGTCCTGGAAGAACCGCCTGACTACACGTGTTTTGGGGCTGGGCTGCTGGACAAATTCCTCAGACACACACATCTCACTGCTTCTGAATAGTTTTGAATCAAAATATGAGCATGAATGAGTGAAGGTACATTTTGTTCTTGCTTTTGTTTTCAGTTTTTTGTTTGTTTGTTTTGTTTTGAAGAAAGCCCCTTCTTTTGAAGGAAGCTCCTTCCTTCATCTCCTCTTGAGATGTCCTCCAAGCTGGACAATTTAAATTTAGCCAAGAGTATCTACAAAGATTTAGGAGATGTGCAACTTCCCACATACATTAGCCTGATTGCTAGCACTATTTTCAGCACTAGCATAAAATTCTCAAGCAAGATGTAAGTTGATTTTTACACTAGTTTCTCAGCTGCTTCTTTCACAATAAAGATAGGATTAAAATGTAAAATAGGCTCATCCTTCCTCTGTCAAATGAACAGGGCCTTCTGAGCTGCTTTTGGTAGTAAAAACCTTACATTTAGATTTCAGAGCATCTTTAGAGTCTTAATTCCTTATTTTAGATTTTGCATGCCAAAGTCCTTCAGTAAATCCAGTCACTTATATTTAGAGTGGAGTGCAATGCAATATGTAACTATCATTAAAGCTAAAGTTCTAGTATCACCAAAAAAAACAACAAAACAAAACAAAACAAAAAAAAACTTTATCGGATTTATTTGAAAAGATCTACTTTTGTATATACCTTATCTTTTACCTTTGGAGTGTTAAGAATCTTTGGGAAAGCATGTTGTACTGGGTCTGGCTGGGATGTTAACTTTCCCTGCAGCAGCCCATACAGTGCTGTGCTTGTACACTACACTTAACTACACTTGTAGTTAAAACAGCAGTGGTATCACACCAGTGTTGTGTCTGCTGCTGAGCAGTGCTGGCACAGCATCAGGACTCTCTCTAACCCTCCTAGGGGGTGGGCAAAAATGTGAGAAAAGAAATATCACCAGGGCAGCTGAGCTAAACCAACCAAAGGGATATTCCATACCATATGATGTCACACTCAGCAATAAAAGGCAGAAAAAGGAAGGTGGGGGGGGGGGGGGGGGGGGCCTCGTTGTGAAAACATCTGTCCTCCTCCCGAATACCGGCTATGTGCATTGAGGCCCTGCTTCAAGAATGTGGTCAAGCATCGCTCATTTGTGGGAAGTAGAGAGTAATTTCTTTCCTCTGCACTTCCACATAGCCTTTAATTGTTTTGTTTAGTTTTCCTTTTCCCCTTCCCTTTTCCCCTTTCCTTTTTTTTTCCCCCTTTAATTAAATGTTAATTGTTTAGTTAAATTTTTTAGTTAATAATAATCTTTCCGTAATAATTATTTATTTTTTCCTTTAATTAAATCATCCTTATCTCAACCTGTGAGTTGTTCTTTCCTTTACTTCTTCCCCTCCTCATCTAAGGAGGGGGAGTGTGAGAGCAGTTGTGGTGTTCAGCTGCCTAGCAAGGTAAAACCACCACGCATGTCAAGTACACTGATCTGATTCTAAATGATTTTACATCATCCACCTCTTTTTTGAGCTTTTTTTTTGATCACCTGTGCAGCACAGAAAAACTCACTCTTATTCAAACTGTAAAATCAAGATAAGATTTTTTTCATAAACTTAATTTAAATATATATATATGTATATATACATACATATATATATATCATTCAGGAATGATATATATATATATAAAATTTAAAAATGACAAAAAAAAGACAAAATTCAAAATTAGATATAATAAAAATCTCTGCTGGGAATGAGGCTTTCTAATAACCAAGTTGAGGGATTTGACTGCCTCCATCCTGAAGAAAGAATAACCAAACATACACAGAATCATGATTCTGACTGAGCTGTAGACACTGAACTCTGTTTAATAAAGAGAAGAAACACAGGTGCAGCTAACTGTTAGCAATTCACATACAAACACACCATCTGTTACTCCTGTAGCCCATGTAATTTTTGTAAGTAGTCATTACAGCAAAAGTCATGACCACCAACATACTAGAGCTGCTGTATTTATACACTTCACAACCACCTCAACTCTCCTCATGACAGGCTAATCAGCGTCAGGCTGGGTCAGGTGTTTGGAAATGCATTTGTCAAAATACACCTGGATGCTGCCAGTAATTGCAGCACACTTCCTCCATAGAACCAGTCTAGGTGCCAAACTTCAAACATGTTTGAGGCCACTGAAAATCCTACAACACTCACAAAACAGAGATGCTAAATCTGCTTGCTGTCACAATTTTTTGCCTGAGATAAATTAACCCTAATGAGCATCACTGCTAATAATCTCAGTAGAGATAGCTACTTCAAAGACATGCAAGTGTATGACACAGTTGTTTTTCTCCTTGGTGCTAAACTTTTACTTTATCTCAACTTTGCATTCAATATTTTTATTCATTAAAAATACACCAATATATATGAATATAACTCCATCAGGTTTTGTTTGGTTGTCATGTCTTTTCACAGTAATTCTCTTTCACAAAATGTTCCCTTTCTCGGGCTTATCCAACCAATTTGCTTTCTTCCCAGCCTTGTTACACACTCTCTCCTATAAAGCGGGATCTAAAGCAGCCTCTTTGTGCACTCTAAATGTAATGTCTTTTATCTTCTGTTCTGCTACAACTACATTCTGACTGCACAAAGACCCTTGACAGCACAAAGAGCAAGGAAATGGCCTTGAAAGTCATGAAATAATACTGGTAGCAAGATTTTAAAAGGAGCTTTATAATCACTTGCTGCTATTATCTTCTGAATGATACAGGGTTTTATTTTGGAGGGAATGTGACAGTAAATTCAATCTGAATAGTGTATTTAATGATGACTGCTCCGAGGCAGTTACCCCTCAACTTCCCAGTATGACAATACCAGACATCACTCTAACATATACAGGAAATACCTTATTAATTTGTGATCACTACAAATCTGGCTCTAAGTCAGTACTTCAAATAATTTGTGAGTTTGGAAAAGGGACTTTCTATACAACTTGCAAATGTCTTGGCTGAACAGAAAAAAAACAAAATGGGATATGGAACACAGTGAGATACATAGAAAAGGAAGTGTAACAGACGACTGCTTTGATGGGAAAGTATCTAACTTAACTAATCTGAATGGCATTAGTTTATCATACAAAGACATTTAATTTATTTCATTATTCTCTGTAGGCAGCTAAAGCACCCCAAGGTCCTAACATATTCAAGAAAATGAGCACAGCGGACAAAGACTCTCAGAGTGCAATATTTAATGAAACTTAAATTAGGTCTCAAAAGAGCAATAGAGTGTATATTAAACATGGCACTGACACCAAACCATTCTATTCATACGCATGTGTTTTAAAGTAATTGCCATCAAATGTACACAGGGCCCCAGAAGATTTTTAATATAGCCATGCATATATATTCCATTTTAGCATATACTTTATAACATTTTGTTAACATAAGGCATAGGACAGAAGGGTAAGCAAAGGTCTGCAGCTAAGACTGAACATTTAAGAAACAAAATTGTATTAGTAATGAAGTGAAAGGATACAGGATTTGACATTCTGTTTAACTACACAAATTCATATATACATATATTTTTTCTGAAAGCAAGTTATGGGATTATATATTCATATTTTAAATACTGCAATTTAACAGGGTGATCAGGTAGCCAATATTGTCAAATATTTTATACATTCTGTTCCTGTGTTTCTATGTATTTATCTATAAACAAAAGAAAACATAAAAAAAAAGGTCACCAAAAACCTCAAATCCAAATATGGATTTAATCTAGTCTCTAATTTGCAAAATAAAACACACACAAAACACCTCATTTTCAAACTCACTTTCATACAGCACTACAAAATACTGTAACCTGAAAGTTAATTACAAGCTAAATACATTCCTTTAAACAGGAAAATAATCCATTGGTCCCCAAAAATAAAATTTCAGTTAGCTATGACAAAGAAGTAGATACTTAAAACCTGCAGTTAAAAACATGAAAAAACTCCTAATTTTGAAATCCATTGTGTTGAAAACTATCAGAATAGGACTGACATTATTGTGAATTAAAAAGGTAAATGTACGAAAAGGGTAACAGGACAGCATGGTTCAGTTTGCTGAGTATAATGCAGCAATTCTGTTCTGTAGTGAACTCTTCCAAATCCACGGTAGGAGCAGTCAGTCAGACAACAGGAGGGAAGGCTCAGTGCAGCAAGACATAGAAACACAGCCTTAACATCTAGAACAGAAGATGAATAAATACTTGTCATACAGTCCAGAATGTGATAAACAGAATTAAAGACAAGATTTGGGAGTAGGAATTGAAAACTAAATTTACAAGATTTGACTGCTTATCTGACAGAAAGCAGAATAAAAGAGGAATAAAACAGACCGCAATCAAATGTAGAGGAAGGTTTAAGCACTTCTTACAATTGTAATAGCTTTGTAGAATCCTAAGAGTCATGAGGGATTGGACTGGATGATCTTTCAAGGTCCCTTCCAATCCCTAACGTTCTGTGACTGTGATTTACCTTGGAAAAGGCCTTCAAGAAGAAAGGCCTTCACATCTTCTATCACTTCAGATGCATAGATGCTGCAGTTTATCAGACAGTTCCAGAGATGTTCTAGGTTTTCCGCCAGCCATCAACACAAGGGGTTTTGGCTTTAGAGACAGGTGTGACTGCTTCTGTAATGGTATAAAATTACTGAATTTTAGAACTAGTCACGTAGACAAATTCAGATTACAAGCATTAAGTCTTTATAGGTATATACTTTAGGAAGTATATTCACTTTTCCAGCAAGTCTTTGTAGTTTCCTGTAGTCAAAGGTCATGCAAGTGTGTCATAAAGGAAACCTACCACCTGCAAACCATTAGTTGAGGAACACTGAGTGTTATTTTTGCATAATTTTACTGGAGAGAACTTTATCTAAATCTTGAATTTTCTTGCCTTTTGCTCTCACCATCAGATCAGATGATTGATTGGTTAGATGAACCTTTAGCAACTTGACTTAATTAAGTGATACTTTACTGCAATTCACCTGGAAGCAACAATTTCAAAATTAATTAATTAAATAAATAAAGCACTTCCCATAAATTTGAGTCTTACCAATATAATTGAGATTTTTTAAATTATCTGGTTTTGCTTTATGAACTCTTTGTCAAGGCATATCTAGAGCCCATTTTATGAATTTAATAAGAACACTTTATATAAAACTTGTGGAGAGTTTTTTGTTTTTTAATACTAATATTCTTACATTATCTGGACTATAAAGACCTCCATTAGTTGGAGGGCCCCACAAGTTTAGTTACAAAGTTTTGCATATTGCATTAAAAAAATATAGAATCACTTTTTTTTTTTTTGGTACATCACAGTACTTTCTAAAAGGATGTTTTTTGAAGGTACACAGTTGTACTTTTCTAATGTTGTATTTTAACACCATTCTCCATTGTACTATTCTGACAAATTCTTCATGCTGCTTGGCTATTCATCATATTCACACTCCAATGAAAAATGCAAGAAAATAAGACAATTGGCTGTTGTGGTGATTGTATCTATCGTAATTCTTGAGTATTTAATTAATTCAGACATTTATAAAAACGCTTTCACATTTATAAAACAAGGTAATCAAGCAATAAATCCACACACCAACACCCAAGATTTCTCATTAAGGGGCAATTAACTGTACCATGTGACACTTTTTTTTTTTATGTATTGAGAACGCATTATTTGATGCTACAGATCGAAAAAGATGGGACGAGTTAACAAGTGCAACAGCACATTATAATTGGAAGCTTACACAGACATTATGCAAAGGAGTGACTGTTCAAGTTATATCCAAAAATCCATAGGATGGCATTTAAACCTTTTAATGTTACTTTGAGCTGAAATAGAGCTTGGCTCTATTGAAGCTATAAAGGAACCAACCCCAAACCTGGAGACACCAGACAGCTTTTAAATGATAAAAAAATGAAGCAATACCACAAAACAAACTCCAGTGTCAGTTCTTCACAAGGCTTGTTCACCAGCTGGTTTTATCAAGGAAGAGAGATCTGAAAAATAACTAAATGTCATGTGCTTAGAGGAACTGTGTTACAAAAGTATGACTGGTGTTTCACCTGTAATTTCATAGTAACTGCCTGTTACAAATCACACTTGAGACAGTCGCCTGGTGTGTCACATTTTTATTATCAGGAATTTTATGCAATTTTATGTGAAAGTGCAAAATACAAACCAATATTGACATGAGGGTGAACACAGTCCATTCTTAAAGACAACAGGTACTGTTTTTGACTTAATGTCCAGACAATTCAGTGTTCGAGGGATTACCAACATTTTACCAGAGTGCTGACCAAGAAGCTTGCAAGCTTCCTCCACCCCCTTTTATAACGGACGTACACAGGACACAGAGAAGTAGCCAGACATCTTTTGACGGCCTCTATGGCTACCGAGACCTACACGGTGCTCGCTAACTCAACAAGCGACCCGCAGCAGATTCCCTAAGAAAGGGCAACTCAGTGCTGTGAGTCGGCGTGAGGCCAAATGTTCGCTTCCCTGTGGCTCCTTCCTCCACAGCAGCGGCTTCGAGGCCTTCTTCCCCTTCAACTTTGGCCTCCCCGAAGCGTCGCATCTCCACCTGACCCCGCTTCTCCGCCGTCAGCGCTTCCGGGTCGTGCCCTGGGGGCGGGGGAAGATTGAAAAACACACCGCCGGCTCCTCCTCCGGGAAGGGGCTCCCCACTGAGGTCCCTCCAGGGGCCGGCTACACGGGCGCCACCAGCCCCCTCTTCTCCAGCGGCTGCTCGGGGGGGGACGGCGGCCGCTCGTCGCCCTCCTCCAGCAGCAGCTCCTCCAGCTCCCCGTCGTCCGGCCCGCCCACGGCCCGGCAGCGCCGCAGATGCTGCAGGGCCCGGCGGTGCTTCTCCTGCAGCCTTCCCAGCTCGGCGCGCAGCTCCTCCGCCTCCCCTGCCGGGGCCTCGGGCTTGTCGGGGTCCCGGGGCTCGGGCCCGAGCAGGGCCTGCCGGAAGAGGCAGCGGTTCTCGCGGCGGAGCCGGCGGTTCTCCAGGCGCAGCCTCGCGTTCTCCTGGCGCAGCCGCGCGTTGTGCCACTCGCGCTCCTCCCGCTGCCGCAGCGCCTCGCTGTGGCTGGCCGCCAGGTCCGCGTAGCGCTCCGCCAGCTGCTGCACCGAGCCCCGCGACTGGCCCCGCCAGCCCTCCTGGCCCAGCTCCTCCGCCCCGCCGCAGACCCCCCTGCCGCTCCCGGCGGCGGCAGCCAGCCCCGCCCGGCACCTCCGCGCCGAGCCGCTACAGCCCCAGCGCCCGTCTACGGCGCGCATGCGCCTCATCCGTGCCGTTCCCGCAGCCCGCCTGCACGCCCCGATGCCGCCGCCGCTGAGCCCGCCGCCGCCGCCGCCGCCGCGGGAGGAGGGAGGGGCGCGGGGCGCCGCCGCCGCTCTATGGAAAGCGGGGGGCGGGGCCCTCGCCCGACGGAGGGGAGGGAGGGGGCCGCGGGGGAACAGCCGGTGCGGGATGCCGCCGCCATTTTGGGGCGGTGCCGAGCGGGGCGGGGCGTGCCGGCGGCGGGGCGCGACATGGCGGCTCGTGGCGACCTCGGGGAGGGGGTTCTGCCTGCTCGGGCTGCGTCGTGGTGCTGCCCGGCCTCTGAGGCCACCTGGGAATGCCCCCAGCCACCCGTTCCCCACCCCTGATGGGGTGAGGGGTCCTCAGCTGGCACTAGTATCACCCAGAAACTTCTTGTGCTTGTGGGGTACATCATTATTCAAAAGCGGTGCTGACGGCCTGTAGCAAAGTTAGTGTCAGAAGTGCTTGTTAATCAAAGTCATGGCCTTATACATGGCATTTAATCCATTGCATTGCCGGGATTTAAGGAGAAAAAATGCAAGATATAAGCACATAAAGTTCACACGCTTGTGTATGAATCGCTCTTCGTGCTCATAGGTGGTTCAATCACAAAATCATGTGCACTCATACATGTGGTTTCCAAAAGAACAAAGAAAGGGTGTAGAGGGGTCCATATCCACGTCATTTGACAATGGTGAAATCATGAGGACTCCGAAATTGGCACTGTTTCTCTTCCGCTATCCTTCTTTACATAGTTCCACGTGTAGGTATCTGCACAGTTCACAGACTCATATAATCATTAAGGTTGGAAAAGACCTCCAAGTTAATCCTCTTGGGTTTACCATGCCTATTCAGTACATACTACGGTGGACCTCTGCTTACTTTTTTGCACTTCAGGTTGTAAACTGTTCATGAACGCGACCTGCTTTACTTAATGTATGAAATGTCTTAATCTAATGTTTCACTAATGACCAACTGAAAGTTTGAAGGTTATGGAACGTGTATTTGAAATTCAACAAACAATGCATCACAGTAATTGTAATAATTTTTTTCAGAACCTTATCAGCTCTAAGTAATGTATACTTCTAAAGTTTGGAAAATAAACATCAAATCACTGTAGAGCAGATGTAATCTTGGTATTACTGCAGTTTTGCTGTGCCTGCTGATCAGTGAAAAATAGTTAATAACTATTTCCTGTACTAAACCAGCTTCCAAAAGAGGTTGACTGAGGGTATTATTGTAATCCCATACAATATGTTACTAAACTGGTTTTGCATTAAAAGAAACAAGTTAATACCTGCTTATTAGTGAGCGAGTTTTTAATGTTGCTACTTTGGACAAAGGCCATAAATGCCCATAAAACTCTATACTGAGCTGTAGGCCAAATCCAGTAGAGTTCTGAGACTTCAGTGCATGGGAAACTGGACAATACATTGTACCCCTGAGAAACACTGCATATGATAACATACTTTTGGGCTTCTGATTACCAGTAAATTAGATTGATCATCTTGAACAGTGCCTTCAACTTTGAATTGAAGCTGAGTGTTCCTTAAGTCTGGCAGTGGATGTTATATTATGACTTTCAATTTATATTCACCTATGTCAGTTTTTCATGAATCTTCACATACTCCAGGAATTACATGGGTGTATACAAGCAAACAAATTCATAGGCTGTATTCCTATTAAAACTATGCCCACATATCAGAGGTGAATTTACTTCATTTCATATTCTTTAGGCAATGTTTAAACACCGATTTGTTGTTCTCAGGTAAAAGGTAATGACAGCAAGTAGATAAAGAAGATAAATCACCAGAGACAAACTTCAGTTGTGAGATAGGATGACTCTGGACTGCACAGATCCTTGAAGACAGTGAAGTTACCAGAGAAGTCTTAAGTAGTTGTCCAGTTGTAAGAGTCAGTATAGGCAGGCAGCAGGAATAACCACAGACTCGCAGCCAAAATGCAAAGAGTAAATTCACTCTTGTTACGTCACCAACCGGGGTTCCCCAAAGCAACACGCAAGCAGAGGCACACGAGCAGAGGCACACAAGCAGGGATGCAGGGGCCACCAAACAGAGTCCAATGCTAGGAGATAACTAGCCTGCTCATTTCAACTGTTTTTATCAAGGGGTTACGCAGGTTCAGTTTTTACCCCCATGCTGGGATACTCCCTGTGCTTCTTTTATCTTTTCTGTACCAAGGCCAGGAGCTCAAGCACGTCTAACAAGGCACCTCCAAGTCCACCAAACACCTGTGTTATCTATGCATTTGCCAAACACACAGAGCACAATGAGCAGCAGGCATAATTTATGTTTTTCTACATTGCTGCTCCCCAGACTTTACATATTCCCATCTGCAAGATCAGTTGAGCATATTTACAGTCCTCCTCACCAGTCTTCCATTCTGATCCCATCCTCCTCATCAATCTTCCATTTTTAACCAATTCTTTCCAACACCAGCCATCAAGGATTTTCTGCTCACAGAACACCTATGAAGGACACAATATTTTAAATGGAAAAAAAAAATAGTAGGGTTAAATGTCATCATTGATTAAATAAAGACTTCTTTTTATTTAATGGTGCCAAATCAGCTCGGATGTGAAGTGAAAGTGACAATACTTGTAAACCATCACCTGACATTGATTTTGCTCCTTATCCAACCAGGCCAGGAAAATGACTCTGAAGTAAATAGAGCTCTTTTAGCGGCAAGACCGGTTGTTCTCTGGATACCTGGTACCCTGAGCTGGTGGAAGGGGATGGGGAGCAGGATCTGGCCCTCGCTATCCATGAGGAAATGGTTGGCGACCTGCCACGACACTTGGATGTACGCAAGTCGATGGGGCCGGATAGGATCCACCCGAGGGTACTGAGCGAACTGGCGGAGGAGCTGGCCAAGCCGCTTTCCATTATTTATCGGCAGTCCTGGCTATCAGGGGAGGTTCCAGTCGACTGGCGGCTAGCAAACGTGACGCCCATCTACAAGAAGGGCCAGAGGGTAGACCTGGGGAACTATAGGCCTGTTAGTTTGACCTCAGTGCCAGGGAAGCTCATGGAGCAGATTATCTTGAGGGTCGTCACGCGGCACTTGCAGGGCAACCAGGCGATCAGGCCCAGTCAGCATGGGTTTATGAAAGGCAGGTTCTGCTTGACGAACCTGATCTCCTTCTATGACCAAGTGACGCGCTTGGTGGATGAGGGGAAGGCTGTGGATGTGGTCTACCTTGACTTCAGTAAGGCTTTTGACACCGTTTCCCACAACATTCTCCTCAAGAAACTGGCTGCTCGTGGCTTGGACTGGCGTACGCTTTGTTGGGTTAAAAACTGGCTGGATGGCCGGGCCCAAAGAGTTGTGGTGAATGGAGCCAAATCCAGTTGGAGGCCGGTTACTAGTGGAGTCCCCCAGGGCTCAGTGCTGGGGCCAGTCCTCTTTAATATCTTTATCGATGATCTGGATGAGGGCGTCCAGTGCACCCTCAGTAAGTTTGCAGACAACACCAAGTTAGGTGCGTGTGTTGATCTGCTCGAGGGAAGGAAGGCTCTGCAGGAGGATCTGGATAGGCTGGACCGATGGGCTGAGGTCAGCTGCATGAAGTTCAACAAGGCCAAGTGCCGGGTCCTGCATCTGGGGCATAACAACCCCAAGCAGAGCTACAGGCTGGGAGATGAGTGGCTGGAAAGCTGCCTGGCGGAGAAGGACTTGGGAGTACTGGTTGATAGTCGGCTGAATATGAGCCAGCAGTGTGCTCAGGTGGCCAAGAAGGCCAACAGCATCCTGGCTTGCATAAGAAGCAGTGTGGCCAGCAGGTCTAAGGAGGTGATTGTCCCCCTGTACTCGGCTCTGGTGAGGCCGCACCTCGAGTACTGTGTTCAGTTTTGGGCCCCTCGCTACAAGAAGGACATGAAGGTGCTCGAGAGAGTCCAGAGAAGGGCAACGAAGCTGGTGAGGGGTCTGGAGAACAAGTCTTACGAGGAGCAGCTGAGGGAGCTGGGGTTGTTTAGCCTGGAGAAGAGGAGGCTCAGGGGAGACCTCATCGCTCTCTATAGGTACCTTAAAGGAGGCTGTAGAGAGGTGGGGGTTGGTCTGTTCTCCTACGTGCCTGGTGACAGGACGAGGGGGAATGGGCTAAAGTTGCGCCAGGGGAGGTTTAGGTTGGATGTTAGGAAGAACTTCTTTACTGAAAGGGTTGTTAGGCATTGGAATGGACTGCCCAGGGAGGTGGTGGAGTCACCATCCCTGGAGTTCTTTAAAAGACGTTTAGATGTAGCCCTTAGTGATATGGTTTAGTGGAGGACTTGTTAGTGTTAGGGCAGAGGTTGGACTAGATGATCTTGGAGGTCTCTTCCAACCTAGACGATTCTGTGATTCTGTAAATACCAATGAAAATAAAAGCTGTTGGTGCCATCTTTCCCTTCACAGCTTGGAACATCAGGTTAATATTTTTGAACTGAAGGAAATTCAGAACAGCTCAGCAGCTTGTAGGGTCACAACAGGTTTTTGGTCTCTGTGGTTCTTATAGGAGGTTATACAAAAAGTTATGCTCAAAGTGAATTTATTTCAGTTTACATACTCCTTTTCTGCTCTTAGCGGCCCATTTGTACCATTCTAGTCTTGACGACACAGTGCAAAAGTGCAGGATTGTCCCAATGATTCTCTCTTCATCTCTATGCATTGCCATGAAGTCTATGTAGTTATTCTTCACATGAACTTTCGAGAAATTTAGGTAGATATTTTTTTTCTAGTGCAACAACTGTGATATGGCTTTCAGGCTCGAACTTTGATTCAAAGTCAGAACTTTGAAAAGCTCTCAAGATTCTGAGACACACATTTTGGGTTGTCCTGAAGGTCAGAGCCTTGCTATGTACGTGTGAAGCAGTGTCATCCAAAAGTCAGCAAGCAACAAGATTAAAAACACAGTAGGGAATACAGTAGCTTTTAAACTGAGGTGGTAAGTGCCTTCAAATTAGCATGGTTCAGTGATGTCATCTTTCCAGTTGATTGAAAGACCCACTTGAGCTGTTTCAATGTGTTTATATAATCACATTTTTAAGAATCCAAATGTGAATGTGCAGTAGCAAAGAGAATGTTTCTAGCTGTCAGGTTCTGAGTTTTCCAAAGGAAAATGAAGGTTAACTAATAAGCAGGTTTTCTTCATAGCTCAGCCTGAAAGAAAGCCTAGAGGAGACTTACCTGGAAAGGATATCCAGTCTCATTAGGATGGATTATACTTCCAGACTTCTCTGGTGCACATGAAATACTAGCAATAATTGTGTCACTGATTGCATTTCTGTGGACAGAATAGTATAAAATCTTAGTGATGGGTAGTTTTGGAAACAATGCCTATGAAAGAGTTCCAGAAGAATGAAAAGAAAAACAGTTAAAAACAGGGTAAGAAAAGCAGTGAAGATGAGAGAGTAACCCAAAAAAGAAGAAAGGGAAATAGTGATAACTTTAAAGAGGAACATGCTTCCCATCTAAACAACACTGGAAGAGACAACGTGATAGTTAATAAATGACGACCAGAAAGCACATTTAAAATGCAAAGGGTTTACTCTACCCTTTCTGATTTCCTGATAATAACAGGGAGTTCAGTGTAACATGAGAAGCATATGCATCTTCTTTTATACTCCAGCGTGAGGATCACCATTAAAAATAAAACATGGCCTCTACCAAGATTTAGGCTTGACATCACTGAAGAGAGCAATATGGATTGCAACAGGAGTAGTCCCAGAAATAATGTAGCAAAATGCAAATCAACATGTAGGTTTTTTTGAGGTTGAGTGGAAATAATCCCATTCCCTCTGGAATAATTTCACCTCCCATCTTCAACTTTTAATGCAACAGAATTAAAAAAAAAAAACACAGTTTAAAGAAAAATCTCCTTAGAGAAGAGGGTGGACATTGCTGTCATGCTGAGGGGAAGTCTGCAACAAAATGATGAGTATAGTGCTGATAGCCTTGCTGCTGCTAACCCTTTTAATTGGTTGTCATAGTTTGTTTTACACAATCTGGAGGAAATTCAGGCAGCATTCTGAGCTAATGACTTTTTGTGGGGGGAAAAAAAAAAAAAAATAAGTTGTGTTGATAAAGCCAGTAATGTCACCTGTAGCACCTTTGTAAATTTGCCTGGGTAGAAGAAAGAGCATACCTATTCTCTAGTGAGACAATGCACTCTGAATTCAAGACTGAATGTAGAGTTTTATTCTTATCCCTTTTCACTGATGTAAAGCAGGAATGCTGCTGTCAAAGTCAATGGAATTATAGTACTGTGAACCTAGAGAAAATAAGATCAGAAGCAGCCTCTGCAACTAAAGATTTTCAGTGCAGTGTTGGGAAGAGGAAGAGGGTTTGGAAGATAATTCACTTGCATTGTTGCCAACATGCCTTAGGCATTACATTCAAATTGTCATCGTTCCTTGACTGTTGGTAGTGCTGAGAAACACGGCATGTTAGATGTTGTCTTGTCATCCTTGAAAGAACTGAAGCTTTGAGAATTATGTAAGTCCACCTATTTGGAATGGGGTGAGTGTCTTTGCATGTACCCACAGGGTATTTACTACTTAGCTGGCTTGCCAGTCTTTGCTTATTAAATTAAACCTGTAGTCTGAGTTGCTCCTTCGTTACACTTTTCTTTAATCTTTATTAGTTTAGTACATTGAAAAGTTTTATAAAATGAGCATAGAGTTGCTGTTACTGATAACATTCATTTCAAAACCCTCAATGGGCATAGTTTATTACCACCGAATAGACTTGCTAGTTGCTATCAGCAGTTTTTGTTGATATTTGACAGCATACATATGAATTTAATGAAATAATTACTGGAGAAGTAAGAATAGGTACTACTGATTGCATTTATTTATTCTGTTGCTATAAGCAGCAATATTAAAAGCCCTCTGATACCAGTATCTCTGTTTGACAGGACCGTTTAATCCTATCCATGCATTGCCATAAGATGAACTGAGATATAATCAAGGAAACTTGTCTTCCCAGTTTCAAATAGGATTTATATTCCTATGGGAAGAAAAAAAAAAAAAAAAAAAAAAAAAACAGCCTCCCAAAATACTGTGGACAAGACTAGTGATGCTGAGTTGCTGAGTGCAGAGCTGCACATGTCTTACTAGAGGGAAAAGAGAATGGTGTTTTAACAGTTTCAGGCTGGATAAAATAGTAAAAACTTGCAAAAACAGGAACAACATGCAACAAAAGCAACCTCATCTTGGCTTTCCTAACAAAGTTAGGTTTCTAAGTAAAATAAACACACTAGTTAGATTCATAAATACAGGCAAGGGATTGCAGGTACTTGTTTTTAAGAAAGCCTCTATCTACATGTGCTGTATGTGCATTTGGGGTTCTGTTTGTATAAGAAGATGAAAATAGAATTCCATATTCCGTGAAAGAGAAGCGCCTTGCTAAAGGACACAGCTTGGCCTTTGAACCTGTATTGCTCAGGTCTGTGAAGAATAAATCTGTGAACTGCATAGGAACAATAAACTGAAACTCAGACAGTTAAGATGATTGGATTAAACAAATAAGGATTATGAGACAAAAGTAAGCCACCTAATTACAGGTAGTAGTTGAGGTCTCAAGGAAGAGGAAAAAAAAAATGGAAAAAAGGAAAGAGGGAGGGAGAAGAAGATAGGAAAAATGACTTTGAAATTGGACTCCTAAAATTTGAGCAAGAAGCCTAGACAATTGAAATAATGAATGAAATAAGCATCTTGCATTTACGGATTGCTAATTTTCCAACAGAAATGAGAAATGTAGAAAATATATCTTGAAACCTAATGTCATTAGCTAAGATTTGTTTATAAAAGGTGTTGAGGTGTATATGGCATGGTATTGGTAGCAAGGTGACCTCTGTGAGAAAAGACCAGGAGCTGCCCCATGTCAGATATGAGCTAATTCCAGCCAGCTCCAAAAGGCACCCACTGCTGGTGAAAGCTGAACCAATGAGCAGCACTGGTCATGCCTTTGTGAGAGCACACATTTAGGGAAGGATAGTAAATGCTGTGCAACAGCAGCTAGAAGAAGGGGTTGAAGAAATGTGAAAGGAACAACCCTGCAGATGCCATCATATTTTCTCCCTGTCCTTCTGAGGAGGGGGAGTGAGAGACATGCATGGAGTGAAACCACTGTGATACCGCTACACTGACATTCCACTCTCCAAATGGAAATGTGCAACAGCTGCAGAATACAAACCTGTAGATTTAGTAGATGATGGAGAAGATTAAAAATATGAGGGAGAATGATCATGACTTTCTAGTCTTTGTTTTGCACCTTTAGTTTACATTTCTGTGTGGTCCCTCAGATATGGCCTAAGACACTTTCTGGTTAAGGATCTGGTTTTTCTCTTCTGAAGAAACAAATAGGCTAAACCAGCAGGTCCAACATCGAACTGATATCCAAAGACAGTGATTGAACAAATAAGGAAGACAAAACAGGAAATATCTCAGAAGGGCCTTGTATCAGTCTGTTGTCATTTTGAAGAAAAAAGTGAAAGCTTGTGGCAGCAGAACCTATAACTGCAAGAAAATTAAATGAAGTTGTTTCCAAGGTTTACTACTGATAGTTACAAAGACACTGAAATTTGTAACACACTAGGTAACACCTTTAGCCATTCTGTTAAATCTAGATTATTCTGTGGTGCATACTAAAATGGTGTGGTTTAACCCGGCTGGCAGCTAAACACCACACAGCCGTTCGCTCACCCTCCCCCCTCCCTCTCTGGGATGGGGGAGAGAAACGGGAAAGTGAAGCCTGTGAGTTGAGATAAAGACAGTTTATTAAGACAGGAATATAATAATAACAATAATAATGATGATGATGATGATGATAATGGTATTACTAATAATAATGTGTACGAAACAAGTGATGCACAATGCAATTGCTTACCACCCGTTGACCGATGCCCAGCCTATCCCCGAGCAGCCGGCCCCCCACCCCAGCTAGCCACCCCTATATATTGTTTAGCATGACATCAGATGGTATGGAATACCCCTTTGGCCAGTTTGGGTCAGCTGTCCTGGGTCTGTCCCCTCCCAGCTCCTGCTGCACCCCCAGCCTGCTCGCTGGCAGGACAGAGCGAGAAGCTGAAAAGTCCTTGGCTTGGTGTAAGCACTGCTCTGCAACAATTAAAATATCAGCATGTTATCAGCACTCTTCTCATCCAAAACATAGCACCCTACCAGCTACTAGGAGGAAAATTAACTCTGTCCTAACTGAAACCAGGACAAATGGTAAAGAAAAAATAATTACTGTAGAAATGGCTTGTGGTAAAGTGAAATCTGCCAATATACATACAGCTGCTAAAAGGTAGTATGAGATGTTTTATCTTTGTCCACAAGTTCAAGGAAGGAGTTTCTATCAATAGAGTGAAAACAGAATTAATACATATATGTCAGTACAAAAGAATGGCAATGATAGTCTGGAGTTTGTAGGATATTATCGAGGACTTTGCCCCTGTAGTTTCATTCCTTGTTTCCTAAGGAAACAGAAACTTACATATAATTTAACAATACATAGAAGATACCTGTTTTTCATCAGTAGTTACTTTCCAGATAGAGCATTCTACTAGACCCTATCTTTTTTCCTGCTTCTTTGGTCCAAAACAGATAGGTAGAGAATATAAAAGCTATCAACTGAAAAGCTCTGAAGTCCCAAAACTGAAGTCCCAAAAGAAAGTGCAGTTAGTGTCTGAATCCAAGTTTATCCTAGTGCATTGCTAGCAGTTTACTTACTAACAGTAGCAGAGTAGGGTAACATGTAGAGGATAGTACAGTAGCTTTGCCTTTTTCAGTCAGAAATGGCCAGAATCAGGATTTTGAAAATCATATCCAGATCCAGGAAGTCCACTTCAGTTTTCACTGACTTGACAGAAGTTATATCTGAAATACATGTCCTATAACATCATTTGTCCAGGACATCATTAACTTAGAAATAATATTTTTGTGGAACACAGAGACTAAAGATCGGAATAGTTTTATGGCAGCAGGAGCTGAAATACCATCTCTTCTACATAGTTGCTGCATGCTAGCAATGCAAAGCTTCATCCGTAATACAGCTCTTTCTCCTGTGTGTGTCATAAGAATCAGGATGTAGGAGCACAGCAATAAATAGGAACAAAGGTTTTCTTAACGGGGGTGAGGGTGGGGGGGAAGTTGGTTGTAATGTAAATAGTTATGTTTTGGTTTATCTTGCAGTTCTCCAATTTGCAGCTTTGATACCCTTGGTGAGATTGCTCAAGTAGTAATTGCTAAGGAGATGCAATTCAAAGGCCTATATAATTGATTCCCAATTTATGATATTATTTGCTGGGCCTTTGGGCCTTACACCTTCAGACCAACACCGTGGAATTAACACAATACTAAACACCATGAGATTAATACCTAATTATGTTTTACAAATAACTGTCAACAGGTGATCCTATTGATATTGGCAAGCAACTTCCATTAAGAGTCTAACTGTCTATTGTAGTATTCTCTTTAAGATGAAAATAATGGGTTTTCTGTTTTCTGTGTAACAGACATATCAGCCCCATCTAGTTTCAGGTGATCAGAGATAATCAAGTATATCCATATCATATCAAGCATCAGTATGATACTGTCTTGTGGATCTCAGGGTATCTTTATTCTGTTCCTCCATAGTCAGGCAATTCACATATTGAAATTAAAAAAAAAAAAAAGGAGTAAAATAAAGTACTCTGAGTTATATTTAGAAGAATAAAAATACCATGGAACTGAAACAAGCAATAGTTAAAAAAAAAAAAAAAAAGATATAAACAGAAGTTGGACACAGTTTCCACTGAATTCTAGACAGCACCATGTATCTGACTTCTGTGTGTTCTTAAAGATAACATTCTTCTGTGGGTCACACAAAAATAACAGGGTTAGATAGATCTCTTTTCCTGTGAGATTTTAAATGTCAGCTATCCTTTCAAAGCAGCTTTCTACTTTTAAAGACCAGTCCATCTGTTTAAAAAATTCTAAATATGTTGCTTTTAGCTTTCCAAAGTTGCTAGTATTATAGTACTATCCAGAAATGTCAGTGCAGGGACAATGTGAACAAAGTGGAGACAATGGGAAAGGGTTGCCCAGGGAGGTGGTGGCGTCACACCTCCACCACACACGTGGGGGTGTTCAAGTAAAGGTTGGACCTGGTGCTTAGGGACATGGTTTAGTGGGTGACATTGGTAGTAAGGTGATGGTTGGACCAGGTGATCTTGAAGGTCTTTTCCAACCTTAATGATTCTATGATTCTATGAATGTCATGATTGCTTTTTGCAACAAACACAAAACTAAGAAGCAAACTCCACTGAAGTCTATTTTCTGGAAAGAAAGTTACTCACAAAGTGCATACCTTTCCATTTATTCCTGAAAAGAATTAAGAAAAAGTCAAAACTGTTAACATTCATTGCAGAGTGTGTAAATTTTGTGCTATGGAACTGAGACCTATAGCTGCTGTCATGGAATTTCATTGCACAGAGAACTTGCAATTGCATTGCAGGTTTGCCTGATGCTTTACATTCCTTTATGCAACAAAAATCAGAATCTCAATGCTTACCTGAACGTACAGTCCTGACATAAATTTATTTTCCTTCTGAATTTGTGCTTAATTCGAAATTGCTAACACCACTTCCTATTCCATCCACCTTAACAAAGATTACTGCTTTCCTCACATTTTTAAATACACAATATACAAATGATAAGGATATTGATGGCTTTAAATTGATTAGTAAAAATCTTTACATTCTTTGCATCTTTAATGGGGCTCGGTAATTGGAAGTGCAAAGTTTGTATGTTAAGTCTGCAGATTCACAGCTGCTTTCATCTGAACAGTGGTTATCTGTAGACTATACTTTGCAGAAAAAGATTTTCCTTTGAAGAGAATGACCTTTCAACATAAGCTGGTAATGTTCTCCTTTTGGCTTCTGTCTCTCTTCTTTCTTTTATCCTTTGTCCCCAACACTGCTGCTAATGCATGCATTAGTCACAGGAGAAACAGTTAAGAGAGAAGTAGTCAGTTTCTTGTCAGTCAAATATATGGCACTTTTTAAGTCTGCTGGGTTTAGGATTAGAAACAGCTATTAGTCCCCTTTTCACTTTCCAGGTAATGTAAGTGGACCAATTTATACAAAGTTTATGTCCATACACCAGCTGTTCACAAAAATTAATGGTAATTACAGAGGCCTAAAATGTTAGACACTTGCACAGATATATAGAGGAAAAGCAGTCTAAAAATTATTATAGCCCTGTCTAATCTATTTCTAGAAAATACTAGTTTTAAACATTCAAAACTTCTGAATTCTAGGGCACATGTTGACTAGACAATTTTAAATTGTAAGTTTTTAGGTCTTAAATGATAGTGTAACTGTCAAATTCCCACTTAGGTTTGGTGGTTTTTTTGTCTGTTCATTTTTCATGATAGAGTGCATTATTTTTTACTGTTAATAATTGAGTTAGAACATACAGATATATATGTGTGTGTTTGTGAATGTATGTATAAACATTTGTACATAAAACTCAGTCCTGATCCCATGAAATAAAGTAGGTATTACAACATAATTTTTATTAAAAATTAAGGACTATCCTACTGAAATATACAATTCAGGTGCAACTCCATTTCGCCTTTTAAAATTAGTACTAGTATTTCTCAGTGACATGCAAATTTGTCAATAATTTTCTTTATTTGTTCATTTTATAGTAGACCAGAATTTCCCTATATGTCTTAAATTTACTCATTCACTACGCCTTAATATAGCCTTAATATAATGGAAGATTGAGGAGCAATGTAATCCAAAACTGTACTTCTGTATTATGGATAATACAGCTCTTCTGATCAGTCTGTCAAATTTTTAATATCAATTCCAGCTGTATCGCTAATATTTTTGTAGTTGTATTTTGTTTGTGTTATTCAACCAAAACTTAGGACAGTTAATAATATTTAGAAAGACAAAATTCTGAAAAGGAATCCTCATCAGAAGTCTTCATCTGAATACAAATCCCAGCCTACTGTGCAGGAAATATTCTTTGTCCTTACTGGATGAATAAGAAAATTAAGAAATGTGAGAAATGACACAGACAAAATGGAAAGGCCATAAAATTTAACACTGTGATGTTCATTTAACAAAATATTTGATTGCATTATGAAAAAAATTAAAAAAAAAAGTCATAACACTTGGAAATCTCATTAAAAAAGAGAATGAGAAAATCTAATTACAAGAGTTGACCAAAAAAGAGAGGCTATTTTTAATTTTGTCTCGAGCAAGACTGTGTTAATTCAGATGATGCTCACAGAATCACAGAATAGAATCTCGTTATATACAGAATTACAAAATATTTTAAAAAATTATTGTTCCGAAGACCCAGAGACAAGTAAAAATTTCAAAATACTTTCCACATATTTGAATTATACAATGGTTATTGGTAGCTGGATCAAAGACTCATAACCAAGTAAGACATAGATAACCTGAGCAGTCCAGCTGGAAAGATATTTAAAATCACTACAATAGAACGTCAAGTAATTACAAAAATTAAACAGTATCACGTCTTAAAAGGATTTTTTTTTTTTTTTTTTTTACAAATTTCTCAGAAACTATTTACTTTGTCAGTATTTAGTTGCTGAGGTACTAGCATATATTCCGTAAGACATAAAAATTATCCTGGACCACAAACTAAAACACAGAAAACAGACAGCTGGATCAAAAGGTCATTTTTCATCATATCTAAGGGTTAGATTTAAACCTTAGAATTCTCTGCTAGGTCTTGTCTTTAACAATATTCATTGATCTGCATAGGTCAGGAAGGAATAAGGTCACAAAATTTGTGATGACGCAAAGTTATTAGGGTGATTCTCTAATTACATGGTATTAGCCATTCTTTGAGATTGGTCCAATTTATCTTCATTGTGATCATCAATTGCTGTGTAAAATTAAAGTTTGGCCTTCATGGCATAAATAGATGTGACTATGTAATTAAAACTCTAATAGCGAAAATGTTCGTTCGATAACTATTTGTATAAAAATATAATTAAATGAAAAGCTACATAATTTTTATTGCCTATCTGTGCATGAAAAAGGAATGGGTGATTTTTTTATTTTTTGTTTTTTTGATTGGATTTTTTTTTCATTGCTTGATTGTAATGGTTTGATTGCTACAAATTTTCTTAATCACAAATTTAGCAAATTTACCAAACAAGGCCGAAATTAGGTAAGAATAGGTATTAGTACATGTCCAGCTATACAGTAAGTTTATC
The DNA here is from genome assembly GCF_964034855.1 of Anser brachyrhynchus. Classification (NCBI taxonomy): domain Eukaryota; kingdom Metazoa; phylum Chordata; class Aves; order Anseriformes; family Anatidae; genus Anser; species Anser brachyrhynchus. Next base: position 67,307,837 of record NC_137697.1, on the reverse strand, counting down.
ACAAAAAAAGCTGAAGGCAGGATCTCTATTTGCCATATATAAAAGAGGACAGAGTATTAAGAAAGACAACCCTTGATTCTGACCACCTATGGAGTGGAAGAACGTCAGATCATAGAACTACTAATCAATAAAGTAATCGTTTCAGTAATTAAAATATTGATTGCCCAGGTGTCACTGATGTTCTGTTAAATTAAGCTCTGCTTTACGGATTGTTTGCACTGAGGTTGTTCTAGGAGATATGGGTCATGTGCAAAATCCTAATTTGACTAACAGTTTCTAGTATGCTTACATAATTTTTGTAGGTACAGCAAACTGTTGCAGTTGGTTGTGATTTTATTTCAGGCTGCTGTCTATGCCTGGAAAAAAAAGAAAAAAAAAAAAAAAGAAAAAAAAAAAGCTATGAACAGTTGAAACAAAAGTTCAAACTTAAATGAGTTCTTCATCTCTAAGAAAGTTACAGATACTGAAGAGCAGAGAATCTACCTCTATTAAAGAACACTGCATTAATCACTTCAACCTTGGATCCATTTTGAATATAGCAAATCTTTTTAGCTTATGCTTGATGTCTCTGGCTACTTTTCTGAAGCCTGTGTATAGGTTTCACAAAGAGCATGAGTAGACAAGAATCCCTTCAGCTGAAAATCACTTCTGTCTTTCAAAGCTTTTGGTATTTATGTCTTTCTTCACCAGAAAATAATTGGCACTTGGCATATTCTTTGTTTTCTTCCTGTGGTTTCCCAAAGTTCTCAAGTCCTCCAGTCCACCAGCTGAATCTCCTTACATTAAAGCTTTACTGAGGAATTTCTTGGGTGTTTGAGGGACTGGAAGTTCTACACTAAATTCTCGTGATATATTGTAGAAAAGATTTAGATACCTAACTCAATGATTTCATCAATAGGAACAGGCAGAAATGTTGGGTAGGTACCATAAACTTCTGAATAAATGCTTCCATTGCCAGCCTGAAATGCAAACAGCTTAAATATTCTGGTTTTCCTGAAGGATCTGGGGTTCTAGCTGAATTTGGTAATAGAGGGTACTCATCTCAGATACCTGGTATGTACACAACTGATGGCATAAGTCATTCGATGCCATAAGTCCTTTAAGGATGGTTATCCTTAAAAGGAAGCACTTTGGAGCCCTAAAGAAAAGCATTCTATTTTTCTTCTACTAGTATTAGTATTGAATCTATATTATTTTTGTCAGATTTTTTTTTTTTCCAGATGAACTCACACTAAGGCCAGTGCCTTTCTATGAATGACCATAAATTTTGATTCATGCCCTTGAATATAAAGGACTGGGCTACTGTGAACAAATCTGGCCAAGAAACCCCAGAAGCAAAGTAGCAGCAAGCAGAGGAGTACTGCCTTGCAGAAAAACATGTAGGCAACATCTGTTATTCTAGAAGCAAAGAAATCTCACATACATAAATAAAGCCTCAAAGCACTTCTGTAAGTCATGTCTATCCTACTATAGACTACTCTTTGTGCTGGAAATGCAAGGGTTTTCTCCAAATTGATAACGAGCAATGGTTGTACAAGGAAAGGCAATCCATTGTCCTGTCTACCTGACCTCACAATAAAACAGTCTTTATATTCCTGTTAGACTAATTGCAAGTATGCTGTTTTTAAATACATATTCTGATTTTTGACCTTTTTCTCCTTTCTTCATGCATGAGGAAACAAAAAGTCAGTGAACGGTTACTTCGTGTGTATATGTATAAGAGAGACAAAGAAGGGACTGAATCCCCAAATTCTTAGTTTGATTAATAGTTAGGTTTTATTTTGTTTGGTCTTCATTTGATTAATATATTTCCTGTGGTTTCTATTCTCATTTGGAAATTACCCAGTGGAGAACAGATATGAGTTCATGTGTGTTAGTCCTGCTTTTTCTGAAAATAAAATGTGGTGATATCATGACAACTTTGTTTCTGCTTGTTTGTTAAAGGATCAGGAACAAAAGCAATCATACCTTTCCCTTGTACATTTTCTGTCTCTGTCTCTCTTCTATTGTTGTATGCAATTTGCAATACGTAAGAATTAATGTATATTTTCCTGCCTCTTTTAATTCTATACAATAAACATTATCTTAGTGGGATTTCAGAGCCATTGTAGGAAAAAACAAAAACAAACAAACAACAAAAAAAAAACCACAACAATACCAAAAAAAAAAAAAAAAGTGGAGAGAGAAAATAACAGGAAGGAAAAATCTAGGTTGAATATTGTCTTGTTCCATCAATATTCTGTCTTTCTAAGCACCATGCCAAAGAGCATTCTAATATTACATATAACCCTCACCTCACCCCATTCCTATCACTGAGCATAATGAAGTCTGGAGGATCATATTTCTGTTTTGGAACTGTAGAGAATTTGCAATCACACAAAATGTTGCAAATGGCACTGAGATATTGTCTCAGAGCACTCGTCTAAAATAAAAAAGTGCCAAAAAAAAAAAAAAATTTAGATTAAATACTAGGAAACTGTTTCAGGAAATCCTCATGTCCAACCTAGTCCTGAATACTGTGCAAATATATGGTTAAATTTAAGGGCCTGTTTATTTTTGTTAGCTAAATACACAATTAAGTAGCTCTTTGCCTAAAAATGTCTTTTAAATTTATGTCCTAAAGGATTTATAGAGGGTGAGCCATAAATGATGGCCACTTTAAAGAAAAACTCTGATTGCTTTCTTCATTCAAAAGGCTGAAAAGAAAAGTGAATTTCTGGCCCTCCATACATCCTTAGATTTAAAACATGATATTCTGCACTTCTTAAAAAAAAATAATAAATAAATAAAAAGTTGAAATGAGCAGCCAGCAGAAGATGGTTTCTCATACAATATCCTGATACCTATACTTAAGGGAAATGATGACTCATCCAAACAGGTAGGATTCAAGGTTAGGTTATCAATAAAATCTCTTGTAGCTGCACTTTCTATTATGCTTATAATGACTCACCAGTTTATTTTTTGATATGCTGGGGAGAAAAAAATTTCAAGAAACTCAAGAAAATCAGAATTTTTTTATTTTTTTTTTTCCCCCAAATCATCTGCTTCAGGTAATACTGATTCAGTTTGGACCCTCTGTCTCATACACAAAAACAATTACGACAGAAATCTGAGTTAGTAATACAAAATTCAGGAACTTCTTGTAGAACTTCAGTAGAACTGCAGAATTCTGTATCATTATCATAAGCAAAAAAAAAAAAAAAGACAAATCTTATACTGAAATATGTGGAAATTGCTATCAAGAAACAACCTTTGCCTTCAGGAAGCATGGTCTAGAAAACCAGGCCAAAGCATATTATTTAACCCAGGTAACACGGCCTCAGGAGATACATGAAGAAAGGTTGACAGAACCGGGGATGTTCATCCTGGATGTGAGAAGGCTCCAGGGTGACCTCGTTGCAGCTCTTCAGGACTTAAACGTGTCTTATAAAAAATATGGAGAGTGACTCTTTGCTCAATAAGATAATGGCAGGACAAGGGGGAATGGTTTTAAACTAAAAGAGGGGAGATTTAGATTAGAGGTTAGGAGGAAATTCTTCACTCAGAGGGTGGTGAGGCACTGGAACAGGTTGCCCAGAGAAGCTGTGGATTCCCCATCCCTGGAGGTGTCCAAGACCAGTTTAGATGAGGCCCTGAGCAACCTGATCTATTGGGTGGCATCCCTGCCAATGGCAGGGGGGTTAGAATTAGATGACCTCAAAGGTCTTTTCCAACCCAAGGCATTCTATGATTCTATGATCATCTATTTCGAACCCCCCTGCCATTGGCAGGGACACCTCCCACTAGAGCAGGTTGCCCAAAGCCCCATCCAACCTTCAGTCACTCAAACTGATCCACTGCTGTTAACTTCATCTGCAAAGCCAGCTGTATATGCTATTACAGTGAAACAGAAAAATACTTGAGAAAGGAAAATGCAATTTAATTTATCTAAAATAAATGAATAAATAAATAAATAATAATTTCTGTGGTACTATATAAATTAAAGTAATACAGACACCAGAACTTTTTTTTTTTTTTAATTTTTATTTTTATTTCTGGGACTGTGAATAATGCATTAACATGGATGGGGTGTGCAGACAGGGACTGCCACGACAGGAGGAGTGGCACAGCATTTTGCACAGCCACTTGCATGAGAAGGGTGATGCTCTATGCCAGTAGGCCAGCTGCCATTTCCTCCTCTCACCACCAGGCTTAGGTGGCAGCCTCGAAGGTCTCTCTGTCCTGTTGTAGTTTCTGCAAACCGACCAAAGAGCTGGATGGCTCCAGGAATTATCATGGCCGATTAGGCAGTGCTCTGAGACCCTTGGAAGTGTGGTGGTTGAGACCAGGCAAGTACTGCACCCTGCAGCAGCCAGGAACTGTCTTCCTAACCAGGCCAGTCTGGGATGACTGCAGGTGTCTACCCAGACAGAGCTACCTCTCAAGGAGGCTGCTTTCCAGGTAGAGGGCTGCAGATTTTGCAGTCCTCACTTCTGGGTGGAAGAGGGTAGGAGGTCCTTCTGTGGTAGGCATGTGCTGGTGGAGTCCCACAGGCAGCAGATGGAGGAACTGCAGGAAGAAGTCGTCAGGTTACACTGAATCAGAAAAGAGGAACAATAAACACATAGAGTATTACTTGAGGCATTGCATGAAGAATTACTAGGACCGCAGCACACTGACTTTCAAGGACTAGCAGACAAAGAATCTCAACAAGTCACAGATAGCACCTTGGAAAAGGAGGTGTCAGGGTCCCTGCTAACTCATGGCAATAGGATGATGATTCTCTCTGTTTCCTCTAAGTACCAACCAAAAAGGAATATGTTTTGGCAGTGGATGAAATCAAAGAGCAAGACTCACAGGATGAAACAGCACCAGCTACAAATGTTAAAAGCCCCAGAAGGAAGCAGCAAATACTGCTAGTTCATACTGACTACTGTTGTGCTCTGAGGCCCCCATCTGCTGGCCTGATATGCAGCTGAGAGAAGTCTGCTTCTTGCCAGGAAAATCAGGATGTCACAGACAGACTGCCACAACTGGTAAAAAGCACAGACTACTATCCCCCACTTCTTTTCCATGTGGGCACTAATGATATGGTACAGCACAACCTGAGCAAGATCAAGCAGGACTTGTCCCTGGGGGGAAAAGTGAAGGGGGTGAGGGCCCAGGTGGTCTTCTCTTCTATCTTGCTAGTCAGAAGAGGCATGGGCAGAAGTTGACACATCATGCAGATTAATACCTGTCTATGTGGCTAGCATGTTCAACATGTTTAGTTTTTATAATTATGGAAAGGTACTTCAGTGAATAAAGATTGCAGGGGAGAGAAGAGATCCACCTATCTAAGAAAGGAGGGAAAATCTTTGCTGACAGGTTGGTGACTTAGTACATCGTACTTTAAACTAATGAACCTGGGAGGTGGTGCCCAAAGCCATGACACACACACCCACAATCAACAGGGTAGAAGAGTACACCTACCAGAGTAGTGAGAAATACACCCCAACCCTCCAAAAAGGTGTTGTCAAAAAGGCAAGAGGGTCAATACTGTCTTTTTTTTTTTTTTAATTTTTGCTCTTTTTTTTTTTTCATTAAATCTGCAATCTCCATGTGCCAAGAGCTAGTATTTCTTCCCTATTATAAGTTTTTTTTCCATCAGAAATAGATATAGTAAGGAGCTACAGGTACAGTAATAAATATACAAGATGAAATTACTTATGATAAGAGGACATGCATCATGGTAAAACATGATCAAACAGACTGTAAGGCAGTCCTAGCTTAACAGGAGGCTCAAACTGCAGTGGAAATTATTACTAAAAAACACCCTTACTTCTGAGCCTTGTTCTGCCCTAAAACTGGCTGGTTGCTAGCTATTGTTCCACTCCCATTGTCTGCTCACAGTGAAGCTCCATTCATTTTCCATTCCCTCACTGTGCAGGAAAGACAGTGTGAGCAGGACACTGATACCTATGATTTTTGCTGCATTACATCTCTGTCACACAAAGTGTCTTTGTATTCAAGCTCCAGTAAAGAGGAAAAGGAGATTGGATATTATACAAGTCTCCAATTAGAGAGAGATTATAAATAAATAAATAAATAAAAATGTCAAAGGAGAAAAAGACAGCACTACTTAATGAAAATATGTCTGGTGACATTATCTTGCCCATGGTAGCAAAACAGATAACAAGACAGGGGACAGTAGACATCAATTGGTGTTGCAATAGCAACACTCCATGCAATACCAAGCATGCAATTACTCTCCTTTTTTACAGAGTAATAGACTGTTTTGTGGGCGGAGGAGCACCCCATAGTCAGCCACAGTTGATTCGGTGCTTCTAGAACTTTGTCAGAGTTGTTATGGGCCAAGGTGGAATAGTGCCACTCATGGCTTTTGCAGAAGGTGATATAATGTGCAGTTTTACTTGTTCTTTGTTTTTAGAAAGATGGATAGGTACAGGATTTTACTCTGCCAGTATTTTTAAGCATCCTTTTTTTTCGTACTAATTTCATGATTCTGCCCAGCAATTTCTTCTCTATATTCAGCTGCTTGTTACACATTCATATGGGTGTGTGGGTGGTTTCAAGCTGTAGGCAATACTACAGCTGTAGACAATACAGGCAGGCATCAGTAGCTATTTGAGAATTCCTTTCTTCAGAGTGCTGTGTCTTTGATTGACTGCATGCCAGTTTTTAATCAGGGTGGGGTGTATTAGATGCTCACAAATCTAAAATAATCAAAGTAGGCTGAAGGGAACCTGATAGGTGGGAACGAAAGAAGCAAACTGACTAGATGTGGATGAGAAATGCAGATGTCTCGGCAACTTGCATGTGTACATTTCACTGCACTGTATAAATAGAATTCATACTATCATTATGGTGTTCCTATCAACAAATGCTTTCTCTGCATGTAATTGCCTTATTACACTCCCTGGCACATACCTTTATTGTCAAGGTGCTAGGCAAGTTACTACTTTGGTCTTTAAAGCTGTGTCAGTAGCTACTTAAAAAATTCCAAATTTTGTTTTCAAAATTCATCCAAACCACAGAAAAGTGTAATGCAGTGCAAGGTTGTTCCATGATTGTAACTTTATATATCCTACATATTCCTGTGTGATGAATTCTCTAAGAAAGATGACTACTGACTGCCAGCTATGTGCAATGAAAAAACTGTAGCTTTAAGCGTCCTTCAGTGCTGTGTTCATCAAGTGTTCTACACTGTCACGTGGTGCAGTAACCTGTTTCCTGCTCTAAAGAGAGAACCTTGTGTAGAAGTGAGCTGATTGCTACAGTATGTATCTCGGTGTTTGTTTCCTTTCCTTTTCTTATAATTTAATACAATAAATTGTAAGGCCTCTTCCAGCCAACATGTAAACCTCCCTTTAAAGCATTTCAATGAGAAAAGCTTGGGTGTTCAGTATAGTGTTATTAAAATATAGCTGTCGTTATAGAAATGAGACTAGAATGCTGTTCACATAATTCTGGTGGAATACATAAAGCTTAAATGGGGACATAAATTACATTCAGTGTTCATATTGTGTCTTGCTGTTACAGAAGCCAATATAAATTCTATACACAGGACTTACAAGCAACCATCCTCAATAAAGATCAAACTCTATATGCTGATTCCTCTATAGAATACTACAGCATAGACTATAGACTGATTCCTCTATAGTACTTACATTACCCCAATAACAACTGAAATCTAGTGGATTTCCTTTGCCCTACAGTGGAGATGGGATTCATTCAGTCCTTTGCAATAGGTTTTTCAAAACAAAGAGGAAAAATGAGCATCTGTTCTATTTGGGGAAAAGCTTTCATAAAGGAAAGCCATCATTATGCATGTTTGTGATGAGCATTACCATAACATTCATACCAGAGACTCTGACTTGTTACACAACTGTGAATAGTGACAAATAGTAATCACTTTGTCCATAAAAAGGTATATTAAAATAGCATGAGTTCCATATGTTTTGCTCCCAAATAATGTCATGTGCAAAATAAAATAATGAAAAATAAAATAAAAATAAATTAAATAAATAAGTAAATAAACAGTACAGATCAGCTGCACTTATTTGGCAGAGCCATGTTTTCTTTACAGTACCCTAATTCCACCATTTCAATGGCACCACCTGTCAGATAAATAACCGGAAAGCACTTTATAACCTTCGCTGATTTTACTGTCATTTAAGCTAATGGTCTGCTCTGGATAGGTGTTCTAACCCTGCAGCTCCCAGTGATTTCACGGTGAACTGTGGATGCCCAAAACCTCCTCAAATGGAGCTTTGAATCCTTATTTGTGCTATATGTTTCAGCATGAAGTTGTCCAGCTTTTCAGCACAGGAGGCTTTTGACCCTCTTTTCCTTTTGATGAAAATCAGTGTTTATTTGTGTTTCATAGCTTTAGCTTATAAGCTCTCCACTGCAGAGACTGCCTTGATTTTTGTGGTCTGCACAGTACTAATAACATTGTTGGCTTTTAAATAGTAAACTAGAATGATCACCTTTTCTAGCTTCTTACAGACACTGCAGAATTTCTTAATCATCACTCTGCAATGGTGATCACCCATAATACTTTGCAAAGAAACAGAAATAGTCAACAAACTGCTTTTCACATTTGGACTGTGAAGGGGATGAGGAACAACCAGACTGAATCCAGTCAACGTGTATTTCTGAATACCTATAGCACAATTATAGAGAAGCAACAAACTGGGGCTAAAGAAAATAACTGTATGGTATTTCCTGACAATGGTTTGAAGAGATCTGAAACCTCGTGAGAACAAATTAGACAGCACTCTGGAAGATGGTGATTTAATGAGGCTAGCTGATTTCACAACATTTTGGACTTTTCCAGCATATTACCACACGATGTTCTTTTAGTGCAGCTGATAGAGGACCCAGGTGCTAGTAGTGTGGCTCAGCTTGACATCTAAACTCACTCTCACACTTGGTCTGGTAGCTGTGATTCTTATCTGGGCCCCTTTCTCTGATAAGCTCCCAAAGCCTTTATCTAGCTGAACAGACACATTTGCTTGACTTCTTTGACTTGAAATTGTACAGATGGCTTTCAGTTTTGAAATTAGTCAGGCCAGAGCCTCTGAGAGGCTCAGGTGGCTGAAGGCAGTCAAAAGTGAGATTTATGTATCTAAATTAAAATTTAGGTCTTAACAACTTTCCTTTGTTGCTGCTGAATTTTTGAACCCACTGACACCTTCTGGCTTCAATTTATAAGACTATTCTTGTTTGGGACTCAGAAGTTCTGCTTCTGGAGAAGAACTGGGCAGGGATCTTCACACGACACACAGGGCTTGTGACAAAACGAGCCCTATCTATTTAAAAGCAAACAAACAAACAAACAAACAAAAACACTAAAGATGTGCTTCCATGCCCATCTTGTTGGAGGAACTTGGTTTGCATTCTCAGCATATGTTTACGTGATCAGTGTCACCCAAAATGCAGCAGTATCACTGCCTCTCCTTATAAAATGTAGCCCTCTGCTGTGCTGTGTCTCGGTTGACTGTGCATTCATTCAAGAGGCAGATCTCAATTCAGTTCCCTCTACATGGGTGATATTTTCCCTAAATGCTAAAACAAAGAATAATATTCAAATTTTCTTTCAGGTGAACAGAGCATAAAGATTGGGAGTCAAAAGAAAGAAGCTGAATTTGAAAGGCTTCATGTTAAAAACAGAAATGTACACATATTGCATTGGGACAGTGATGTCTGTCCTTGGTAAAACCTTTCTGAGTCCTAGTTGCCTCCCAAGTTAAGTGCAGATGGTATATGTGCCAGCATCACAACAGAACAGAAAATATTTTTTCTGCATAGTAGCAGACAAAATCATTACTGCTGGCTTTAAAACCAAGGTGTTCCTCAAAGAAAAAATAATAAATAAAATAAAATAAAATAAAATAAAATAAATAAAATAAAATAAAATAAAATAAAATAAAATAAAATAAAATAAAATAAAATAAAAAATAAAAATTTTCAACAAAATTACAGTGAAGACTACCTACTCTGAGGTAATTCTGGGTCTGAATAAGAGATTGTGAATCGCATACAGAAATGAATAAATATCGGTGATGTTTGTATGGTACTATGAAAGAAGGAAAAAAATCTTTTAATTCATGATAGAAAAAAAAAAAAATGCTTCCTGAATTGGAGCAAAGCTGCATATTAGAAAAAATAGTAGTAAGAAGAATAACTAGGGAGAATGTGTTTTCTGGATTGCTGCAGACCTTCATGGGCAAACTACACAGAATCCTTACAGGAAAGCCATAGATAGTTGCTTCAATCTAACGAATTATTCAACCTAATGAACTAGCAAAATTTTCCTGTGGTTCAGTTTTCTTTAATTCCATACAACTCCAGTTTTTTAAAAAAAATTATATAACTCTGAATCAAACTCTTGTATCATATTAGATTTTCTATGAAGCTCTGTTTCCATCTCTAAAAATCAAGGCCCATGTATATACAAAAAACTTATGTGGAGGGGATGTTTCCTTCAATAGGCAAACATCTTTCTTGCATGCAGACCTAAATATATCTGTATACTATAAATAATGTGGTATGCAATGTCGTACTTGGTACTTTAGGCAGAGTATTCTCCTTCTGTACATAACCTGTGCAAAATGTTTTGATTAATTTCAGTTTTGATGGGCATACTTTACATTCAAACTGATTTTGGTATTCTGTCTCTGCTACTGCCAACAATTGGCTGCTCTGTGGATTATGGATGTTTAAAATTCATCCCTGTGCAGATAACTATTGCTAGGGCTATGCTGCGGGCACCATTTAGGACCATGGGGCCTGAGTGATTCATACATAGGAATGTGCTGACTCTCTGCTGATTTGTGATTTTCATTTGAGCAAGAAGAACCTTGTTCTTTAGTAGTTGCAGCATAGCATGGGAAATGTCAGAGAGAAGTCAGTCAGGTGCTTGGTGCTTTAAGAGATATTAATTCAATAGGATTTTGTTTCCTTGAAAAAGAATGGAAAACTCTCCACCCATCTTTCATGAAAGGATGATTTATTTTTTCCAGCTCTGTATCAGTCACAGAAGCTTTGATACTGGTAGATTAATCAAAGAGACTTTATCATCAATCACAGTGAAACAGTTTTTTTAAGTGCAGTTTTCCTCCCTCGCCCCCAGACAAAAGACATCACATCATTGTAATACAAGGACAAAACTGTGCATCTTTACAAGCAAAACAAAATACAGCTTCAGCTGTGCATATTTCTCTAAGAAGAGTTAAAATAATCAAACTCTGATGTCAAATTATTGCTGTTGGATTCAGTTTTCTTGGTTTTTGATGCTAGATTGTCATTAATTATCAAATATCATCATAGATATTTAATTAAATTTGCTTTAGTGTGCTTTTTTTACAGTATGCTTTTATTGTGCTATGCTAGAGACCAGATCAAGATGTACAACATTTTAGACAACACAAGATAGCTAGGACAAGACCTATATTTTTATGAACTTCCTCATGAGGTTAGATATTCTGTCAATGGATGACCATCTTCTCTTACCCACCCTGTCACCAACAAACACACATGCAAAAATATTTGAAGGTAGTAATTAAAAATGTTTGTGTGCGTATGTGTGTCCTGAGCCAATGTCTTAGCTCAGCTAGTGGTATTCATATGCCTATGAATATTCCACAGCAGCATGCATATTCCATGCACCTAATGTTTCTTTTACTGCTGAATTTTGGGGTTTTGCTTACCAAAACAACAAATCTGAACTGCAAGAGTGATCTGTTCCATAACAGTGTAAAGGTAGTGACTTTGCAGATATTCTGCAAAAAGGATTAAATTGCTACTTCTATTTTTATAAAGGCTGGAAGGAATCTTATTGGAACAACAGAATAATAGAGTAGTAGTGGAGATGTAGTTAACTTTCAGTTTTTCTGGTTAACAATACAACTTTGTGTCTAGTGTTGTGAAGGTTATCTAACATATTGTTGGGAATAAATAGATCAGCATTTATATTCCCCATTTCACTAAAATAAACAGATAAGTAAGTAAATAGAGGAAAGAGATGAGAAAGAAATTGAAAAAGAAATGAGAGAGAAAGAAATGAGAGAGAAAGAAATGAAAGAAAGAAATGAGAGAGAAAGAAATGAGAGAAAGAAATGAGAGAAAGAAAGAAATGAGAGAAAGAAATTAGAGTAAGAAAGAGAAGAAGAAAATAGAAAGAAGAAAGAAGAAAAATGAAAGAAGAAAGAAGAAAGAAGAAAGAAGAAGAAGAAGAAAGAAGAAAGAAAGAAAGAAGAAAGAAGAAAGAAGAAAGAAGAAAGAAGAAAGAAGAAAGAAGAAAGAAGAAAGAAGAAGAAAGAAGAAAGAGAAGAGAAGAAGAAGAAGAAAGAAGAAAGAAGAAAAGAAGAAAGAAGAAAGAAGAAAGAAGAAAGAAGAAAGAAGAAAGAAGAGAAGAAGAGAAGAAAGAAGAAAGAAGAAAGAAGAAAGAAGAAAGAAGAAAGAAGAAAGAAGAAAGAAGAAAGAAGAAAGAAGAAAGAAGAAAGAAGAAGAAGAAGAAAGAAGAAAGAAGAAAGAAAGAAGAAGAGAATTAGAGGAGACTCGAGGAGAGG